>NW_025214174.1:0-29851 GCF_004010195.1 Chiloscyllium plagiosum | reverse complement strand
CACCGCCCCGCCGAAGCGCAACCCACCCATACCCCTACATTTACCCCTGACCTAACACTACAGGCAATTTAGCATGGCCAATTCACCTGACCTGCACATCTTTAGCCTGTGGGAGGAAACCGGAGCACCCGGGGGAAACCCACGCAGACACGAGGAGAACGTGCAAACTCCACACAGTCAGTCGCCTGAGGCGGGAATTGAACCCGGGTCTCTGGCGCTGTGAGGCAGCAGTGCTAACCACTGTGCCGCCCATACTATCAAATCTCTGACCAAACGTTAGGCCACCCTATCTAATATCTCCTTGTGGCTTTGTGCTGAATTTTGAGATAATACTTCCAGAATGCACCTCTACTACCTTAAAAAGGCAGAACACAAAAGCAAAGTGTTGTTGTTGTGAGGATAGTTTTCCTTGACTGCACAGCTATCTAAAGCGTGCAAAGGGACAATTCCTGTAAGGACATGTAGGATTTGCCAGTGTATTCAGCTTAAGTGGAGCGTGAAAGCTGGCAGTGCCCAACAACTATCTGTGAGCACGAATCATCTACTTTAAAATAGACACACTTGGGTCAATGGACTGGATTGAGCAGGACCCACCCCAGCTTCCAGTAGACTTTCCAACTGGATTTCAAAGCTGGGTAGCCAACCAAACAATAGGTAAGCAAAAATAAAAAGCAATTATCAAACCACAAGTCCACAGCTAAACAAAAAGTAAATTTAAAGCAAAAGTTGCTATATTTTTGATTATCAGTGGTGTAAAGGTTTCTCTGTTTAGCGTAGGTAAAAGACATTGAAACAGTCAATCAGCCATGATTATATTAAGTGATGGAGCAGGTTTGATAGCCGAATTGCCTATTCAAGCTCCTATTTTCCTAATCTGGGACCAGGTGACAGTTTTTTTTCTACATATTTTACAGTAGCAGTCGGATCAGAGGGATGCTCAGCTGGTACGTGGTTTGCAGTTGTGTAATGCTGAGGCACATTGGCTAGAGGGTCAGTTTCTGAGGAGTTTAAACAGTTTCACTGTATAAGCACAAGTGTTAGTGATGGTTCAGGAGATTGAATAAGAAAAATGGCTTTCACTGTATTGCTCTACAGAAAGCCAGCAGAGACTCGTCAGGTCAATTGATCACATCACTGCGATGACAAAAATCGGTTCAGGGTTAGGGCACCACATTGGCTGCAGCAAGCATCAGAATTTGCATCAGCAGGAAACAGATGTACAAATTGTCACACACAAATTAGATAAATAAACTCTTGTTGCATTGCACACAGGGTGTCACCAAGTAAAATCTTCCACTGACTCAGACTGAAAGGGACAAATACCTGCACCAGGTTGTGCAGAGGTAGCCCCATGGTAGTTGAAAGTTTCGCTGAAGACCCTCGGGAAAGATGTTACATGTCAGGTGCAGCTGTTACCAAGGCACAGTAGAGAAAGTTCACCGTTTAAGGTGTTTCTGCTGAAGTTAAATGGGGGTCCATTCAGTTATCAGACCCTCCTGATGCCTCAAATATGAAACAATCTCCAATAAAAAATGACTTTGGTTTATTTCCCTAAGAGTCAAACTCCAGTGTTTGTTTCTTCATATGCTATTGTACAAAACCAAACTGCTTTTCAGATTATATACTTAAAGGTATTTTTATGAATAAGTACATTTGAGATAAAGTCAGATGTAGCTCAGTTAGTAGCAGTGGTACCTCAGAGCCAGAAGGTTGCGGGTTCAAGCCCCACTCCACAGATTGGTGCACAGGGTCACACCCTACTAGCAGTGCTGAGGGAGTTCTGACAGTGTCAACAGTGCTGCCTGTTCACAGGCATAGTAAATACAAACAGGGGAAGGGGGGGGTGGGGGGGGGGGAAGTCACTGAACTACAACATGAGATTAGCATACAGCTGTAAAAGCAAGAGTGTTTTGTTTTTGGTCTCTCAGAGCTGCATATAGTGGAGTTTAGGCTCTGTCAGTGGTTGCATTAACAGCAGAAATAATCCTGGCTCACCACCCCACTGTGTGCATGCTTTACGTCAACAAAGAAGTGTTCTTTCTTTTCAGTCACAAGGCCTTATACAATCACCCTCTTTAAAAATGCACTAGCCCCCTTTGAAGATAGGGCAGCAATGTTTCTTTAGCAAGCTCTCTCCAATCAGCTGCTGTGCTCAGGCAATGATGCTCCAACGTTGAATAGGAGAGAGAGCTGGGAGGTGCAGGTGGGTGAGCAGGGTGGCTGAGTACAAGATGAGAAGTAGGAAAACAGATAATGATTCAATCTCATTCTCCAAAATAAAACTTCCCCTCTCCTCCCCACATCAAACCTTCTGGCGAAGTTTACAGGTGGTTCCTGGTAATGTAAGACCATTAGTGTGCGCATGTGAGGGGGTTAGGGTGCACATGTCTGTTCATATGCTTGCTCTCCTGCCAGAGGGGAATCAGAGCCCTTGAGCTACCTACCGCTCCCTTTCATCATCCATGGCTGTGTTCTGATCTAAATTCAGTAAAAAGGGGAAGCAGGGATATGCACGAGAGATGAATCTATGTCGTACAGGCCAAGATGAGTGGGGGAGGTTTGAGCTGAGCTTATGCACCAGACTGGACTTGCTGAACCTGCTTCTGTTGTGTACTCTCCAAGGATAAAGTTTACTGTAGCAGTTAGGGCTGCCTGTATAACCAGGAGGTAAAAACAATGACTGCAGATGCTGGAAACCAGATTCTGGATTAGTGGTACTGGAAGGGCACTGCAGTTCAGGCAGCATCCAAGGAGCTTTGACATGGACGTTTCGGGCAAAAGCTATAAACAGAAGCCTATAGACAAGCAGAAGGCTGGGAGAATACAGTAAGCCAGACATCAGGAGGTGGAGAAGTCAATGTTTCAGGTGTAGGGGGGGGGGGGGGGGGGGGGGGGGGGGCGGGGGGTGGAGTGGCGAGGTAGGGAGAGGTGAACACAGGTGAAGGGTACGACTTGGTCTATTGATGGGAGGAAAGGATCCATTTGGTAGCGGTAAGGAAGGGCTGATCAGAAGAACTGAAGGGAGGGAGAAGGGCTGATAAGGGAATCGGGGAATGGGAAGGGAGATTATTTGAAATTGTAGAACTCCAGGGGGGTAGCTATGGGCACTTGGATAGGCCATAACTATACCTGACTCTTTGTTGGTTATGTCAAACCATCGTTCTTCAGTGGAGAAAGTGAGGTCTGCAGATGCTGGAGATCAGAGATGGAAATGTGTTGCTGGAAAAGCGCAGCAGGTCAGGCAGCATCTAGGGAACAGGAGAATCGACGTTTCGGGCATTAGCCCTTCTTCAGGAATGAGGAAAGTTGGTCCAGCAGGCTAAGATAAAAGATAGGGAGGAGGGACTTGGGGGAGGGGCGTCGGAAATGTGATAGGTGGAAAGAGGTCAAGGTGAGGGTGATAGGTCAGACTGGGGTGGGGGCGGAGAGGTCGGGAAGAAGATTGCAGGTTAGGAAGGCGGTGCTGAATTTGATGGATTTGACTGAGACAGGCTGGGGGGAGGGGAAATGAGGAAACTGGTGAAATCCGAGTTCATCCCTTGTGGTTGGAGGGTTCCTAGCCGGAAGATGAGGCGTTCTTCCTCCAACTGTCGTTTCGCTGTGGTCTGACGATGGAGGAGTCCAAAGACCTGCATATCCTTGGTGGAGTGGGAGGGGGAATTGAAATGTTGAGCTACAGGGTGGTTGGGTTGGTTGGTCCGGGTGCACCTACACAGGCACTGTGCCCCAATTCTTCCACCATTACATCAATGACTGCATCGGTGCAGCATCTGCACCCAGGCTGAACTAGAGCAGTTCATCAACTTTGCCCACAATTTTCACCCTGCCCTCAAATTCATTTGGTCCATCTTGGACACCTCCCTCCCCTTTCTTGACCTCTCCATTTCTCTCTCCAGCGACAGTCTCCAGATGGACTTTTACTATAAACTCACAGACTCCCTTAACTAACTGGACTACACCTCCCACCCAGTATCCTGCAAGAACTACATCCAGTTCTCCCAATTCCTCTGCCGCATCTGCTCAGACAGGGAGACCTTCCACTCCCAAGCATCCCAAACATCCAAGTATTTTGAACAATGTGCTTTTCCCAGTCATCCAAGCAGCCCTCCAATGCACCTCCGCCATTTCCTGCTCCATTGTTCTAACCACCCCGCCCAACTCAACACATAGACAGGGTGCCTCTCCTCACCTACCACCCCACTAGTGTCCACATCCAACACATCCTTAAACATTTCCACCAATTAGACCCCTCCTCAATGTCTTCCACAAGTACCATTTCCTTTGCCAATCCTTGGTTCACACTGCTCTCCCCACCAACTCCCCCACCCCCAAACACCCAGGTACCCTCCCCTGTAACCATACAAGATGCAAACCCTGCCAGCACCACATCCCTCACCTCCATCCAGGACCCCAAACAGTCCTTCCAGGTGAGACAGAGGTTCACTGCCACTCCTCCAACCTCGACTACTGTATCCGATGCTCCCCATGTGGTCTTCTCTACACTGGGGAGAAGAAACGTAAACTCAGGACACATTTTGCCGAACATTCAGCCATGCCTGCAAGGGCCGACCTCACCACCCAGTCACCGCCCATTTTAAATTCCCCTTCCCACTCCTTTCCAACATCACCATCCTCGGTCTCCTCCATTGCCACAGCGAATCAGACTGCAAACTGGAGGAACACATCTTCCACCTGGGCAGCCAGAGGACTCATTCTCCAATTACAAATAACTTCCCCCTTCCATCCCCAGACTCCCTTCTAAGCACCACCCCCTCCCTTCCATTCCTCAAACTACCAGCCTGATTCTTCCCCCCGCCCCCCAATCAAGCAAGTTGTAACCCTCCACTTGTGTTCATCTATCCCTACCTCTCTCCCCACCCCCCTCTCCTCTATCTGCAGCTCCCCTTACACTCACCCCCAGTCCTGAAGGGTTACACCTGAAACGTTGACTTCACCTGATGCGGCCTGGCTTGCTCTGATCTTCCAGCCTTCTGATTGTCTACCCTGGAATCCAGCATCTGCAGATTTTTTGTCTTTTTGTACAAACAGAGGGACTGTCTTATCCTCAAGTGAGAGTTTGATGGCAAGTTCTAGCCTGACCTATGTTTGTTGTTTCCCTCCCAACACTTTTCTAACTTGTTTTGCCCTGAATCTGTGTCAAATCAGAAGGATATGCTCTGGGGCTCAGACAACGTTCTCATTCTGCACAGAATTATCTGAACACAGGCTCTTACTTTGACTGTAGTCAGCATTCACCCCTAGGTCCGAAAGAGGTTAGATAATTTCTATTAGTCGTTCCTCCAGCACCATCACCTCCAATTGACTTTTTCTTTTTAAGAGAAAAATACGGAGTGCACTGAACTGACATGTGGATGGTATTTTTGATCAGAGACTTCTCAAATACTCATTGCCTCAAGGACAGAGACTGACTGTATCCACAGAGGAAGACAGACACCATGTGCCGAAAAAGTTTTAAGTTTTAACACGAATGCTGCATCTGTATAGCACCTCAATGTAATAAAAACTACCTGAGGTAATTGAAAGCAGCTCTCAAACAGAAATCACTGACTGAGCCATGTAAAGGCTAAAGGGTCATTAACTAGTGGATAAATTTAAAAGGAATCAGCAAAAGCATCACTGGGACATAGGGAGGTAAAACACAGTCATGCAGCACTGAAACAGACCCTTTGATCCAATTTGTCCATGCGGACCAGGTTTCCCAAACTAAACTAGTCCCATTTGTCTGTGTCTGGCCCATATGCCTTTATTCATTTACCTATCCAAATGGTTTTGGAAAAATGTTGTAACTGTACCTGGATCTACCACTTCCACTGACAGTTCATTCCACATGAACCACTGTGTCTGAAGCTATCCCTCAGGTTCCTTTTAAATCTCTCTCCTCTCACCTTAAAAATACGCCCACTAATTATGAACTTGCCTATCCAGGGAAAAAAACCTTTGCTATTCACCTTATTTATGCTGCTCATGATTTTATAAACCTCTTTCATCCTCTCAACCTCCTACATTCTGGTGAAAAAGTCCCTGCCTATTCAGCCTCTCAAACTCGTGCCCTCCTGTTTTGATCTCACCCAGCCTCAGGAACGGGGAGCTACAAGATTTGTATATACAATATTACCAGAATTTCTCAAACCCTTAACTCCTCCATTTTGAATGAAGGCAACCTGAAGTTCAGGGTGTTTATTTTTCTGACATCCAGTTAAGCTGAGACTAGAAGTAGGTAATGCAGCCCTTTGGGCCTGTTGTGCTATTCAATATGATCACGTTTGATGCTGAACCTGAATGCTATTCCTAATTTATTCCCCATATCCCTTGATGCCTTTACAATCTAAATATTTTTATATCCAATAAAGCAATTACTCTGTGACCAGCCTCCACAGCTTTTATGGTAGAGAACTGTCCAGGTTAAGTCACTGAGTGAAAAAACCTTTCCTCATGTTGGTCCTAAATGACCTACTCAATATAGTGAGACGGTGCACCTTAGTCCAGGGATATCATCCTCCCTGCATTTAGTTTGCCCAGGCCTACTGGAGTTTTATACATTTCAATCAAATCCCTTCTCTTCTAAACTAGTGAACACAGGCGCAGTCAAACCAATCTCTCCTCACAGGACAGTCCTACCATTCTTGATGTGAGTTGAGGGAAGCTTTGTTGCACTTCAATAGCAAGTGTATTCTCTCTTAGGTAAAGAGACCAAGACTGCGCACATTAATGCAGGTTCAGTCCTAAGAAGACTCTGAACAACTGCAGCAAGACATCCCTACTCTGAACTCAAATCCTCTTGCAATTAAGGACGACATACAAATTGCCTAATTACTTCCATTAACTAGTATGGAAGAACACCCAGACCCCTTCATATATTCACAATATAGCACCATTTTAATAATACTGCCTTTCTATTTTGCACATTCTATAACTTCACATTTATCCTCATCTGCACCTACATGCTTTTCCCCCCTCTGGAGGAGTGTTTACAAACAGATGCATTAGAAACATTCAAAAGGGAAAAGAATGTACAATACATGAAGGAAAATTACAGGGATATGGGAAAACAGATAGGAAAAGGAATGGACCAGAGTGCTCTCCAGAAGAGCTAAAGTAGGCTATGAGGGCCAAAAAGGCATCCCTACTGTCCTGTGCTGTATTGGATAATGAGGTGTTTTAGGACTACCAACCAAAAGCTTTAAAAACAAGCAAGACAGAAGCAATGGTGAAGTTTAGAGTGTGGGAATTCTAAAAAGCAAAATTCCAGGAAAGCTGCTGTTTTCCCTTAAAAGGCCGAAACATCACTGGGGTGAATTGTATAAATAAAAGATGTACAGCAATTATACATGCACAGCGGAGGCCTTTAGACTCTCTGTTTATAAAGGTGACAAATAATGTTTCACTCAAAAGATGCAGCAACAGATAATTGATCTTTTCTAGTAAGATTCTGCCTTTAGCTCCCACCCTCTTTGGTCAACTGGTCTGAGTGTCCCAGACCTACGGTACTGAATAACCTTTGCTCAGTATGTAGCATTTGCATCCGAAACAGGAAGTTATTGGCTCAGATCCTACTCCTAGCTCAGATCCTACTCCTAGCTGAGGAGTAAACAGTAATGAACGACTGCTGCACTGTTGGAAGTGCCATTTTTCAGATGGGGCGGTGAAATCAGGACCATCTGTCCCTCTGATAATTTTAAACCACCCCTTAACATTTTTCCAAATAAGCGAAGGTGTCTAGTCAATATTTCCCTCAAACCAACATCATAAAAACAGATTATCTACAAACAAGGGTAGGCCACGCAGTCTTTCAAGCCTGCTCCATCATCCAATAAAATAATGACTGTCTGATTTGAACTCAACTTTTTATTCCTACATATCACTGGTAACCTTTCAGCTTCTTGGTAATTCTCCCACAAGAGAAAACATCCATTCCACACCCAACCAGTCAAGTCCCCATGGGATCTTGCGTTCAAATAACTCATCTCTCATTCTTCCAAACTGTAGAGCATACAGGCCTCGCCTGTGTAGCCTTTCCATAAGACTCTAAGACATAAGAGCAGAAATTAGGCCATTAAGTCCAAGTCGGCTCCGCCATTCAATCATGGCTGATACGTTTCTCATTCCCATTCTCCCGCTTTCTCCCCATAACCCTTAATACTCAAGATCCTATCTCAGTCTTAAATATACTTAATGACCTGGCCTCCCCAGCCTTCTGTGGCAATGAATTCACTAGGAGGTAATCTGCTCATTCCAGGTATTAGACTGATAAAGAAGCCTAATCTAGGAGACTGGCACTAGATTAAAGAGTCACTTGTAGTGCAATAGGCCTAATGGTCTCCTTTTACACTGTAAAAACTTTGATTCTGTAAAATTTCTCAACTGCTTCCAATGCATTAACATCCTTCTGTAAGTAGTGACCAGTACTATATACAGTATTCCAGGGTTTCACTAATGCCAGTATAACTGAAACAACCTCCCTACTGTCTCATTTAATTCCCCTTGCAATAAACCATAACATTCCATTAACTTTCCTCACTGCTTACTAATCTGCCCATTATCACATTGGTATTTTTGGGAGCTTGCTGTGCGTAAACTGGTTTTTCTATTTCTCTCAACACTGAACTTCAAAAACTAACCAAACTATAAAGCACTTGGGACATCGAGATCATAAAGGACAATCTGGTTTCTCATTCTTCTGAAGAGTCATATCAGACTGAAAAGACCTGCTGCGTATCTCCAGCACTTTACTTTTACTCTTCATTCTTATCCACAAACTCACCCACATGCATGTAGAGTTTGGCCTCAGGTCTTCCTGGTATCCATAGTCTGATCTAGTTTCAGTTTAGCAATTTGCCATTCTGAATATACACTTGTGTTACTGGATGTAGTGTCAGAATCACAGGTCAGGAGCAAAGAATTACAACAAGGGATCAGCAAACAGGAGCTTAACAAGACAAATGAAAATAATTGTGTTTTTTAAACTTTATATATAGAAAGATTGAAGGAGGTGGGGTGTCGCTTTAAGGGACGAATATAAACCAGAACCACACAGAGGAAAGGCCAAGTACTAACTGATACGTCATGTTCTGCTGTTATTGAGTTATTAATAGAGCAGAGATCAGAAGACAAATACTGGATATCCCAGTGTATCCATGTGTTTATTTTCTCTTACGAAGCTGGGCGTGCAAAGCTGGTAAAATCCTCTAGAACCACCTCTGACTCACCAACAAATAGACAGCAACAACAGTTTTATTGAAAGCTAGCTATTTTGGGTCATAAATTTGCAACCAGCAAATTTTTTAACCTGATGACTGAATGCAAAAGTTGCCAGAATGCTTAATATAACTTGCCAAACTTGTGGTTCAGTGGGTAGCATTTTCAAAGGGTTGTGGGATAAAGTCCTACTTCAGGCACTTAAACTCAAGTGCACTACCACAGCATCACCAGAACTCTCAGATGGATGTAAAAGATTGCACTTTGAAGAGCAGAGGGGTTCCCCTGGCCAAAGATTAATCCTCTAAAAACATTAAAGACATTTTCAAAGCAGCTTCTACAGAGTTATTACACATCTGTAGAATCAGAATCCCTACTGTGTGGAAACAGACCACACAGCCATCAAGCCCAGATCAACTCTCCAATGAACTCCTCACCCATGCCCCATATCTATCCCCATAACTCTACATTTCCCATGGATAATCCACCTAGCCTGCACACATTTAGACTGTGGAGAAAATCAGAGCACTTGGAGGAAACCCATGCAGACATGAGAACATGCAAAATCCACAGACAGTTGCCCAAGGCTGGAATCAAACCAGGTCCCTGGCACTGAGGCAGCAGTGCTAACCACTGTGCCAGCATGCCATTCTAGAGCATGAGAGACTTGAAGCTGGTCCTCCTGACTCAGAGGTAGAGACACTACCACTGCAACACAAGAAGTCTCAATAAGCAATTCAGTCATTGCTTTATAGCAGTTTTCTGTAAAAATTGACTGTGTTTCTGACATATGGACCAGTGGCTATAACTCCATTGTACCTAAAGGACAAACTAAATAGTCCCTTTCTAAAGAAAAGTGGATAATATTTTGAAGAGAAAGGATCTGCAGACCCTCTGGGCAATGGTATTAGAGTAAGATTAGCCAATTTGCACAGATCCCACAGGCTGAATGCCCAAAAGGAACTTTTGTCTTGCTCTGCCTAGAACCCCTCTGCCTCATGACTTGGTGCACTTAAACCTCTTTACCTCTTCCCTTCCCACTCTCTGCCCACCCCAAAAAGAAAACAATGCGGAGTTAGATCAGAGATATGACACAGGAAAGAATGTCTGGATGAGGGAAAGAAATGGGAGATAAAAAAGAAAAAAATGAGCAAAATATCACATTTCATAGTCGAGGAACAATTCACTGTCACATTTTCAACCTTTCTTTCTGGCCAGAGGGTTTTGTACAGTGACATGGACAATGTGTATTGTTCACATAGCATTGTTCATCCAGCATGTTCTGGCATGTTTCATTGTGAACAACTTCAAAGTTGGTCTTTTTTTTGTGATGTTTAATCAATTGGTTCAACCCTTTGTTCTTTACTTAAGCACATTACGACTAAAGCCTTGATAAAGCCCTGCCCACTGATGAGGCAGAATGGGGTAGAGTGTGCATGTGCACCAGAGTGGAGTGTGTACCAAGACAGAGACTGCAGTCACACCAGGAGTAAAAAGGTACAGGAGTGATCTGGGTGACCAGTCTCTCCCAAACAACCCTCACTCTGCTTTAATACCAGAGACCACCAGCCCCAACTCTAAACAACTTAGTGAATCTGGCTATTCAGTGTCTATAGCTCTTGCTGTTCAAACAATTGCAAATGCACAAACAAATATTCATAAGAACAAAATTAGACACTAGGTTCAAGTTATAGAGCCCAGGATCTATTTTCCACAGGTGTTTTATGCACTGGAGTGTCTTGAAGGTGACCAAAATAGGGTCATTTATTGACATGTGGGTTTGGGTTGAATGTTGTAGAGAACACTACTGTGTAGAAGAGTTGAGGCCTGGGTTAGGCACTTTCTTGAAGGCTGGTTAACACTAAAATGGACACAATTGCTCATCAAAAGAGGTTGCACTGGGTTTTGCAGGAGAACACTTGTCTGTCCAAAAGCAGCTCACTTTTTTGCCCCGAAAAGCATATTTCTTCTTTCATAATAGTCAATAAAATAGTTAACATTTTAACAATATTTCAGATTAAATCCTAGAATTTTGAATAACACTCATTGTCCCAATACAGCATATCCTGTCATATGATTGCAATCGTTTTGGTATTTACAAAATACATTCCATGTTTTGGATACAGCTCAGGGCAAGGTACAAAAATGTTAGATGTCAATTTCAAGCTCCTTATAAAAGGATGCTCCCCACTGCATGACCATTGCCAGTAAAACTGCAAAGATCTCTGAAGCGGAAGGAATATCAAGGACTGATTAGGGATAGTCAACATGGCTTTGTGCATGGGAAATCATGTCTCACAAACTTGATTGAGTTTTTTGAGGAAGTAACAAAGACGATTGATGAGGGCAGAGCGGTAGATGTGATCTGTATGGACTTCAGTAAGGCGTTTGATAAAGTTCCCCATGGGAGACTGATTAGCAGGGTTAGATCTCACGGAATACAGGGAGAACTAGCCATTTGGATACAGAACTGGCTCTAAGTTAGAAGACAGAGGGTGGTGGTGAAGGACTGTTTTTCAGATTGGAGGCCTGTGACCAGTGGAGTGCCACAAGGATTGGTGCTGGGCCCTCTACTTTTTGTCATTTACATAAATGATTTGGATGTGAGCATAAAAGGTAAGGTTAGTAAGTCTGCAGATGACACCAAAATTGGAGGTGTAGTGGACAGCGAAGAAGGTTACCTCAGATTACAACAGGATCTTGACCAGATTGGCCAATGGGCTGAGAAGTGGCAGATCAAGTTTAATTCAGATAAATGCGAGGTTCTGCATTTTGGGAAAGCAAATCTTAGCAGGACTTATATTCTTAATGGTAAGGTCCTTGGGAGTGTTGCAGAACAAAGAGACCTTGCATAGCTTCTCGAAAGTGGAGTCGCAGATAGATAGGATAGTGAAGGCGGCGTTGGTATGCTTTCTTTTATTGGCCAGAGTATTGAGTACAGGAGTTGGGAAGTCATGTTGCGGCTGTACAAGACATTGGTTAGGCCACTATTGGAATATTGCATGCAATTCTGGTCTCTTTCCTATCGGAAAGTTGTTGTGAGACTTGAAAGGGTTCAGAAAAGATTTACAAGGATGTTGCCAGGGTTGGAGGATTTGAGCTATAGGGAGAGGCTGAACAGGCTAGAGCTGTTTTCCCTGGAGTGGCGGAGGCCTTCTAGAGGTTTACAAAATTATGAGGGGCATGGATAGGATAAATAAGCAAAGTCTTTTCCCTGGGGTCAGGGAATCCAGAACTAGAGGGCATAGGTTTAGGGTGAGGGGGGAAAAAGATATAAAAGAGACCTACGGGGGCAACATTTTCACAGAGGGTGGTACGTGTATGGAATGAACTGCCAGAGGAAGTGGTGGAAGTTGGTACAATTGTAACATTTAAGAGGCATTTGGGTGGGTATATGAATAGAAGGGTTTGGAGTGATATGGGCTGGGTGCTGGCAGGTGGGACTTGATTGGGTTGGGATATCTGGTCAGCATGGATGGGTGGGGCCGAAGGTCTGTTTCCATGCTGTACATCTCTATGACTATGAATATCATTATTCAATTTTAATTAATTACTCAGAGAAGACCATAGGGTTTAGGAACTTCTCTTCATGGACCCAGCCTCCTCCAAGAGCCAATAACAGATGCAACATCTTATCAGAGTCACCCAGGATAAGGGAAGTGTTTGATCATGGGCAAAAGCAAGTACCTTTCCCCCAATCTGCATGAGGGAAAAGGATAAGTCAGAAGGCCAAGCCATATGGGAAAAGACAGGACGGCAAGTTGGCAATCTTCCCCCTTTGTGGCAGAGGACACCTCTTCTCCTCCACTTCCAATAAAGGTTACTTCAGAGAAACTTCAGCCGGAGCTATCCTATGTTTATGTATCTCTAATCAACAATTGAGTGGTAAACTTGCAGAGCTGATTCAGTACCTCTCGGCAAGTTCAGCTTGCGCTAATATATTTTGAACTTCAGAAAAGAGAACCATTAAACACCAGTTTTTATCTTTAGCCAAAAACATCTCCCACCCACCCTTCAATTTTTTTAAACTTATATTCTTTCTTGGCGTTATGGGGAGTGCAATCCAGCATTTGAAGTCCATCCCTACTGCCCTCAAATTGAGTGGCTCACTACATCATTTCAATCATATTGCTAAGAGTCTCGAGTCACACGTAGACCAGATCAGGCAAGGACGGCAGATTTCTTTCCATAAAAGACATTAGAGAACCACTTTAAAAAAACAGTGACTGTTTCCTATTCCAGATTTATTAACTGAACTGATTACAGATTCAGTTAATTTATCACAAAGCCACCATCTCGCTGATGTTGATTCCAGACAAATTTCCAAATTCACAACTTCTTAACATAAAATGTATGATTGAATCAAAATGTGACTGATTTTTATTTTAAAAAAAATCAAATTCCCTTGGTGATATCTATACAACACATTAAATCATGTTCAAAAGAAACTGTTTAAACACATGCAGGCAGACAAATGAGAGATATCGATCTGCCAACGTGGTCAGATGTTATTAACAAGAGGTTAAATCCCTCCTCCTCACTCCTTAGTTTTGGTACTCCTGACCCTGGGATAGGGGGAGCAGGGGATGTGCAAACAGTTGGTACCAGCTCAAAGTTCAGTTTGTAAAGTGTGTTTGAGCAGTCAGCAGCTGCAGGGAGGGACCGTGTGCTCGACCTCACACAAAAGCTCCTTTTTCTACCCAAACAAAGTGGTCTTTAGTTTCCTAAATGAAGACTTAGCTAGGGACGGGGTGTGGGATGAGACAGAGTGAGAGAACGAGGGCACGTAAGAGCATGAAAGAGCGTGAAAAGATACTAAGATACAATACATACACGTTCAATAGTCAAAACACGAACATTCAAGTTACTTCACTATTAACTTCAATACAAAGAGGTCTGAGATACAGGTTCACGTTTCACAATAGCAACCGGTGGAAATTAAATTCAATTAATAAAATTGGAATTGAAAGCTGGTCTACTGCATCATGATCAAGAAATGATTGTCAGAAAAACCCATTCGGTTAGCCAAGTTCCTTTGGGGAAGGAAATAACTCGGGAAGGCTTGATGAGCCAAATAGTCGTCTCCTGTTCCTATTTCTTGTGTTCATATGTTCAGTTATTGGAAAGTAACTGGTTATCTTCCTGGAAGTCTACCCAATTTGGTCTACATTGGACTCCAGACCCACAGCAATGCAGCTGACATAACTGCCCCCTGAAACAACTAAGTGAGCCAGATCAAGGGCAATTAGGGATGATCACAAATATCAGCTATGGCAATGATGTCTACAATCCATTGAAGCAGCAAAAATAAAAAACTAAATTTCCCCAAGATGCTCCACAAGAGCATAGTTATACATCAAAATTCAACACCAAATCACACGAGATATTAAGGATGGTGGAAAACAGTATGATTGAATAGGTCGGTTGTAAGCAGAGTCTTAAAGGGGAAGAGGTAGAGGGTAAGGGGAAGGAGTTTCAATACCTAGGCAGCTTCCCATGTTGGAAGGAAGATAAAACATAGAACTACAGGTGCTGGAAGGAGGGTCACCAGACTTGAAACATTAACTCTGCTTTTTCTCCATGGATTCTGCCAGACCTACTGAGTTTCTCCAGCAATCTGTTTTGGTTGGAGTGATAACTGATGACACAATAGGCAGAATTGGAGGAGCTCAAAGATTTAGAGAACTGAGAGAGGGAGGAGATTATAGAAATAGGGAATGAGGTCCAACACGAGAATGAGAATATTAAAAGTAAGACAGATAAGGTATTTAAAAGTAGGCATACACAAGAGGATACTCAAAACAGGAACAACATTTATTCCCCCCCAAGATGGACCACAGTCTCAGCTCTACAGAAATATCTACAACTCTCCCAGATTTATATTAAAACAGCTTCTCTCAGACACATCTGGATAGCCATTAGAGACTGAATTTCCCAGTCTTTAATAATCAGCCTCAGCTGATCTGAACAGCTTTGCATAAACAAAGATTTTGCAAGATCACAACCGATGGAATGATCAGTAATGTAACACTATCAGAGTTCTTGTGGAAGTGGTAGTGTCCCTACATCTGAGCCAGGAGGCCTGGGTTCAAGTCTCACATGCTCCACAAGTGTGTAATAACACCTCTGATCACATGGCTTAGAAAATGCTGGTAACACTATCACCTCTTTCCAAATCCATTATGATTTAGCTCTCCTCCTCCCTCAATTTTGATGTTTTGCATTATCCCTAATGGGCATTCATATAAACTGAACAACTGGCAATGAGTGATGTAGTTAAAAAAAATTAAGGTTAGTGTTCAGGTGAGTTTTCCTGCTCATTGCTCCAAGATTGCAGCTTCTTCAGACCTCCTGATGACTCAGTGGCTACAACCATGCGATGGACCCAGACTCAGACTCATCTCCAGGGTCTGTTGTTTTAATAGCTTGGACCATAAACTCAAGGATGGAAACAAGGATCAAATGGAGAAGAGCTGCTGCTAACCAAACCAACACCATCATTCATCAGTGCAGCTAAGTGAGTGTAATTCCAATTGGAAGCAAGCAAGAACAAATCCACAAACAGGGGGAGAGAGGGAAGAAAGCAAAACAGAAATGGGGGAGGGGAGGGGGGGGGGGGGGGGGGGGGGGGGGGGGGGGGGGGGGGGGGGGGGGGGGGGGGGGGGGGAGAAGAAGAAAGAGTTGGGAGAGAGAGTAAGAGGCAGACAGAAGGAGGAAGAGAGCTGGAGACAAGGTTTATGAAGGAAATTCCAGTTTTCAGATCCTATGAAAATACAGTTAAGATATGCCATAATATGGATGTTAATTTCAAAATGTTAAATTATGTTATAGCTGAACAACTTTCAGAAAAGCCAAAACAAAATGATTTCAATAAAGATTTACATCTTTTGGGAACCTGGAGACCCTGCTGCTGCAAATGACATTGCTGTATTCACTGTGGTTTACTCCAAGTCACCCACATTCCCTCAGAAGCCATTAGATCAGTTCCATTGCCATGTTTTGTCAGTGTGGAGACATGTGCCAACTGTAGAGCCAGGACTCAGGGAAAATCTCTCTCCAACTGGGAATTCCAGTATTGATTCTCTGGCTTGACATTAGTTCCTGCTCACCTGACTCAGTTTCACTGCTGTCAATTTCCTTTCTGTGTAGGGACTCAGCGTCCTCATACATATCAGAACACACAAACACAGCCCACAGCATAGGTCAGGCTCAGGGCACCAGCCTCCCCACTGCCCAGAATCTTTATCTCTAACAGCAAGGACACATGCTAGGGATCAACACTCAGCCAGATTTCAAATGCGGTAATTTAATCCACCATTTTGGCTCCCACTGTAAACTTCTGCAATGAGACAGCAGAACTCTGGAATCTGCCAGCACCATGGGGCAAAGGTAAGAACATTTAACTCTGAGCCTCTTCTGACACTTTGGATTAAAGTGATCCACACTTTAATTTCACACATCTGCCTTGGTTCCACATCCCTTTGTGAACAAAAATTAATCAAATTTTTAAAGTGGTCTCCTATTCACAAACATCAATTTGGTGTATTTTGGTGGGGGTGGGGGGGTGGTAGAGAAACAATTGGGACCTGGTGATTTCACTGTTTCCATTTTGTCATGAAATGAAGGGTTGCTCCCCAAAACCTTGATGGTAATTTTATGCCTTTTTGTTCTGGGCCCACCCTTCACCAGAGGGTGGATATGATCTTCATATCCCTCAATGCTACTTGTCTGCAGGAACCTATCTACTTCTGTCTTTAACCTGCTCCAAGATTGAGCTTCTGCAGCTCCCTCCCTGGGATGGAGGAATTCCAAAGACCCACCCCCTTCTCTGGGTGAAGAAATTCCGCCTCAGTTCCAGCTGCAATGGCTTACCTCTTATACTGATATTACGACCCCAGTTCTGTCCAATGCATCAAGTTCTCAAAATTACCTTTAACTCATCAATTAAAAGTCAGCCAGGCAGTTTTCAAAACTCTGCCCATGCTACAATTCTCTTGACTACTCATCGTAGGAAGCTAATAGGAGTGAGGACTTAGCAGCTTGGCTTACTGGGATCTTCCTCATTCTCTTGAGCCAAAAATAAAAACAATCCTGCTTTTTGACACTGAATTGGAGTTCCCCATCTGCTTGTTCAGGTAGATCACTGGATCAAGGCAACTTCTCAGATTTCTGAACAATGCTCCTTCTCCCACCAGATGGCAGGGTGAAGTACCAATTAGTTGACATCTTTTTCTCATACCGCACCGCACAAAAATGGCTGCTGCTCAACCTACCTGAAACATGAGTGATTCATTGCAGGAACCCTGGAATGTTTCAGGTGTGATTCAATGAAGCCCTTTTTAAAATAAATATGCCCCTTATTTTATTAAAGATAAGCTTAAGATTAAAAAAATATCGATATGGCAGCATTACAACATTCACTCGTTAATTACTGCATCCCCTATCTACATAATTTACTGCAAATTCATCCTCAGGAGTCAGGCACACTCTGGGAGAGCAGAACAGGGTGCAGGAGGGATGACTGACTGCTTCATCGTGAAGCAAGTGAGCAGATCAATAACAATTGCAGGGAGCACAACGACAATTAAGTGGCTAATGGATCTTGGATATAGCGGGGTAGAAATCTGGGAGATGCTTATCTCCAGAGATTGAAATTAAGATAAAAATGCAGGTACCCAGGTGAAACCTTGCACTTCCCAGACAGATGTATCATGTCATGTAAGAAATTCAGGAGATTCTTTGGAATCAAGAACTAGTGAAATCACTTAAGATAACATGGCACAGAAAGAGGACACAGCCTCACCAGTGTTAATGCTCCACTTGAGCCTCCACCCAGCTTTTTACATCTATCTTCACTGCAGAAACCATCTAACCCCTTCTCCCTCAACTGCTGGTACTAACTTCAATCTGGACGTGCATTGCAACAACACACTGGAAAAGATTGAGAGTCTTGAACCCACACTGGATTCAACAGAAGGAAGTGATGCTAGGACAGTAATGAAACAGATCCCAATTAGATCACAGAATTATATAAAAATTTACAGCACAAAGAGATTCATCCCATCACATCTATAGTGACCAAAGCAAAAAACGCTATCTGGCTTCATCCGACATTCTAGTTTTGGATTTCTCACTCTGACAGTATTTCATGAGCCAAGTGTTTCTTCTATTCAATGCGAAGTGACTTTCAGCCTCCATAATCCTTTCAGACAGGGAGTTGTAGAGATGGCCCTCTGAGCAAAACCTACATTTCAACACCCTTCTATCAACAACCACAAATCAAGATCCCAGTAATTATTGACTTCGAAAGGTGTTTCATACCCACTGTATTCATTATGTTAATTTTAGACTCCTCAATCTTAAGTGCCATGTGGAACTGCTAAGTATAATATGTTCAGTCCCAGAGGATCACTGGATTATTCTCTCATTATGAAGAGATGATTGGTGCTGTATAAACTGGAAAGTCACCACACGTCAGATTAATGGAAAAGTTGAGAAGGTAGAATCTTCATGGCAATCTCAAGTGTAATACATCCATAATCGCTGGACTATTGACTGACTTAATACAATGTGAACTTCAGGATAGGAGCAGAGGTATCTAATTTATTTCCAACATCAGTCAAAGACTTACTTCAAGCCCTAGTCCAACAGCATTCAACAAACTGACACTGTTCAAGTATCATGCTCAAGCTTGTGTCAACATTTGGGGGGGGGGGGGGGGGGAGGGAGAGAAGAAGGTAGAGGCATACAAAATATCTCAGGCAGCTGGATTATGATGATTTGGAGATGCCAGTATTGGACTGGGGTGTACAAAGTTAAAAATCACAAAAACAGGTTATAGTAGAACAGGTTTATTTGGAAGCACTAACTTTCGGAGCGCTGCTCCTTCATCAGGTGGTTGTGGACAATCACCTGATCAAGAAGTAGCGCTCAAAAAGCTAGTGCTTCCAAATAAACCTGTTGCACTATAATCTGGCGTTGTGTGGTTTATGATGCAGAGTGATGCCAACAGTGTTGGTTCAGCTCCCAGGCTAAGTTTGCCTGAAGGTCCCACCTTCCCAACCTCTCCTGAAGCACAGTGACTCTCAGGTTAAAACACACCCGCTAGCTGTCTCTCTCTCTCCCCTCTCCTCATGAGAGCGCAGTCTTAAAGCTCCATCTTTAAGCATCAAATGCGTTCCACTCAGGGAAATTGTACTCTGTGAACATCCTTCCCTATTCAGTCACAAAGGAATCAAACACTTGCACCGACCATTCAACGCACGCTCATTTTTTTTTTGCCTTTCCGTTTCATCAACAAATCCACGAAAGTTCCCACGCACACATTGTACAAACATGACAAACATTCTGTTTACGGCCAGCGGTCCTGGGAGCGATTGCTGGGCGGTTAACTTGTCACATGACACGATGGGAGCTCATGATTGGAGCTTTCAAACTTTTGGCGGGACACTTGCATGTGCGTACAGGGTAACGGTTTTCTGCAACGGCCTTTTCCACGAAATGGGGCATGAAACCTCCGAGGGGCCCTCCCGCACCCTCTACCCCGCAACACAAAAGAAACGAAGGAAAACGAAACAGCCAGTCCGGATGGAATCTGTACCTTGGAGATGAGCTCGTCGTGGTTGGCGAGGTGGGCTCGACAGTGGATGCAGCTGTACGTCCTGTGGCAGCTCGGTAGGTAGGCCTGGAAAGTCTTGGATCGCGTCATCTTCACCATGGGGGCCACCGGACGCAGCGCGAACTCCGGGCTGCTCCACGACGCGCCGAGGCAGGTCGGTTCACACGGGAAACACTGGAAGACGCAGGTGAAGGCCGTGGTGCGGCGGGCGGGTGGTGTGGCGGGGTTCCACACACTGCTGGACACCAGGGCGGCAGGGGTGGGGGAGGGAGAAGGGGCAAGGCCACTGGCCTTGAAGACGGGTGGGGGAAGGGGAGGGTGGTGGCGCTGGAGGGGGGAGCTGGCCAGAGGGACTGGCGTCTAGCTCAACGAACCTAGCACAGAGAAGAATCATTCGTTAGTGCTGTTAAAGACAGATACCAATCACGCTGGCCCTTAGCTCCTGCAAGAACACACGAAACAGGAATGGGACGCCATTCAGCCCCTCAAGCCCGTTTCACTATATGGCGACATTACACCTCATCTCCAAACTCGTTTCCTACTCCATTCATATGTCCCACAATTTTCTTGGCGTTGATCGTGACCTCAATTTAGCGACCAGCCTTCCTGCTAAGGAATTCCAAAGATTGACAATTCTTTCAGAGGAAATCTGTCCTCATCTCATTCCTACATGTCTGGGCCCTTATCCTGAACCTGCGACCTAATCCTGGTACTCGACTCTCCAGCCAGAGGATGGGGAGCTCTCAGCCTTTCTCTGGTCAAACCGCGGAAGTTTGTGTACATATCAATCTCTCCTTTTTTTTTCCAAAGCACGCGATCTCAGGACCAGTTACTAAAGGTAATATGGCTGAGATTCAACAGCAGTAGAAAATTCACTGAACTTAAATTTCAAACAGCACAACGTGCAGCTTCACTCCATACAGACACATACCTGGTTTCTTTTGAGTTGTATGACACTAGTGTTAAGGACTGATGGGCACAGACCATTCGCTGGTGACAGGATAAATTTAAAGGTAGCAAACAGTTCAAGTGGTTTGTGTGTAATTAATTTCGACTGATTTGGGGAGGGGGGGAAAGAGGTGGTGGTGATGAAAAAAAAGTCCAATGGGGCTAGGTGGTGTGGGGCTGTATTTGACCAAATAGCTCAGTTGGGAGAGAGTTACACTGAAAATCTAAGAAAAAGAGTTAATCAGGCAACAGGGAGCAGGAAGGTGAAAATAAATAAATGAAATGTGCTTGCAGAAAGGTTGAATGACTGGTTGAATGGCCTCCAGTGTATACAGTTCAGAGTTATACATGATGGATAAGAACAACAGGAATCTAATCTCAAAGTTTCAGAATAGCAGATGTTTTGTTTAGACAAATAGCACTTTTTAAATGGTGACCATTAGTAATACTGGATTTTTTGAATTCCAGAATTTTCCAAACCACCTAAATTGAAATACAGTACCCTCAACTACCAAAATGGAACTTTATTACAATTATAGAAGGTTTATGGGTCTTTAAACCAATGTTCTGCATCTTTAAACCAGTGACATAACCACTATGTTTCCCTTCCTCCTTTTATCCGTGCTTTTCTGGACCATTTCAGTGATGAACTGACAGCTCCCAGGATGCAAAAATTTTGTGTCCATTGCAACATATTTCACTACTTCCAATCCCAACAGGTAAAAATAATCCCCTAGAGCTGTTCAACTTTGTTGCACAAATTGAGGAAATACAAATCAGACGTGGATTCGAAGTACCCACTCTACACCTCCTGTAACTAGAATCAGAAACCCTACAGTGCAGAAGACAGCCATTTGGCCCATTAGGTCTGCACTGACCTTCTCAAAAGCATCGCACCAAGATCCAGACCCCACTGTAACCCTGAAACCCACACCTACTGTGGCTAATCATCCCTGAACACTATGGACAATTTCAATATGGCCAATCCACCTACCCTGCATATCTTTGGACTGTAGGAGGAAGCCAGAGCATATAGGAAACCCACGCAGACACAGGGAAAATATGCAAACTCCACATGGAGAACTGTCAAAGGCTAAAAATGAAACCAGGTTCCTGGTGCTGTGGTGAGGCAGCAGTGCTACCCCACCCTAAATCATGTTTTGTTTTAAAAGGAGGGCAGAGGAGACAAGCAAACATCTTCTGCAAATTAACAGTGTGATTCTTAAACAAAAGATACATCTGCTGTTGACTGAAGGAAAAATATTGGATTGGACACCAGATAGCACTCGCTTAATTCTCCGTTAAAAGTGCGTTAGGCTCTTTTACGCCCACCCAAGAGGGTAGATGGGAACTGGGTTTAATGCCTCATCTGAAAGACAGCACCTCCAACGATGCCATAGTCCTTCAGCACTGCACTGGAGGTGTCAGCCTGGATAAAGTGCCCAGTTCTCTGGTTAGGATCTGAAGCCATGACCATCTGACTTAAGCACCAGCTGAGGTAAAGCTAATACAGCTAATTAAGTCGTAAGCTGGAGACTACTTTCCCTGTAGGATATTTAGAATTTTTTTTGTAGTGCCTCTGAAATTGTAGTTAATTTTCACACAGTGAAACAGAGCACTCTCCCCAGCTTACCAATATTTTTAATCTTTGAAAAAGACCACCAACTTTTAAAAACTGAATTTTAAAATTTTTATGGGATGTACGTGTCACTAGTTGGGTCAGCATTTATTACCCAGAAGGTGGTAGTGGATGGCCCTCTGGAAACACTGCACATAGTGTGGTGTAGGAACACCCACACTGTTATTCACGAGGACAGGCCAGTGTTTTGAAATTACAGTGAAGGAATAGCAATACATACTCAAGTCAGGATGGGGCAAGTTTTCAAGGGAACACGGGGTGGTAGTGCTGCTAAGTTTGTGCTTCACTTGTTCTTCCTGATAGTAGGGACTGTGGGTAAGAAGGATGCTATCAGAGGAGCCTTGGTGAATTTTTGCACTGCATCTTGTACCTACATACAGCTGTCACAGTGCATCAGTAAAACTGAAGCAAACATAGGCCTCAAGTTAAAAACTAACCAGTACATCGATGTTGAAACTTGAAGTTGCTAATTTTTAAAAACCATCCCAGCTAGATTATCATACCTCCAATACATTTTATAAATTATATCATAATCTTGCTAATTCAAAATAATGATCCAGGGAAAAGGCAAGGAAATAGGGGGAGAACAGCTAATTCTATTTGAAGACACAGGCTGAATGATTGTCTTCTGTGCTGAAGACTTAGACTAAAACCAGATATTAAAAGCTCTTCTGGCACAGTGCTATGTCCCTGTCTCTGAACTGAGGCCTGGGTTTTGAGACCTACCTGTTTCAGGGGTGTGATAACATATCCAATCAGGTTGATTCGGAAAATACTTAAAACCAGATTTGTGAAGGTTTGTAGCTCAGGTTGAAGTTTACTCGCTGAGCTGTAGGTTTGATATCCAGACGTTTCATTACCTGGCTAGGTAACATCATCAGTGGCGACCTCCAAGTCGCTCAGCGAGCAAACCTACACCCTAAACTTAAAACCAGACTTTGAGTGCCAATTCTTACATATAGTACAAGATTTATCGTTTACCATATGTACATCTGTCAGAATGCTGTAATTGTTTGGTAAGTACAACATTGTGGGGTCGGGGGGCACAAGGGTGTTAATAAACGTTTCTGGCGAAAGCCCTTCATCAGGACTGGTGAAGGGCTTTTGCCCGAAATGTCGATCTTCCTGCTCCTCGGATGCTGCCTGACCAGCTGTGCTTTTCCAACACCACTCTAATCTAAACTGATTTCCAGCATCTGCAGTCCTCACTTTTGCCTACAAGGGTGTCAACATCAGGGTATTAGTGAGATACATGTTCTGCGTAATAGAGAACGAGGGAGCTAGGTGAAAACCTTCGCTAAGTTGTCTCAACCAGGAAGTTGTGTTTTCAACTCCTACTCCAGGACTTGAACACATTAACTTATCCAACACTATATGATGCTGAGTGTGCGCCAACACATTGGAGGTGTCAAATATCTTGGATAAGATGAAATGTTAAATCCATCTGCCCTCAGGCAGACATAAAAACATTCCATGGAGATTTTTTTTTGAGGTAGAGCAAAGGAGTTCTCATTAAGTGTCGCAACCAGTCAACACCTTGAGAAAAACTTTGTGGGGCCTTGCTGCTTACATATTTGGCTACCATAGTTCCTGACATTATAACAGTGGCTACACTAACAAAAGAGAGACAAAGGATTGTAGAAATTTGGAACTCTTCCCTCACCAAAATAAGTTTGAGATTTTGGGAGAGATCAATCTACTATTTCAAAGCTGAAGAGCTGGATCATTAAGTACATTTAAGGCTAAGATGGACAGATTTTTAGCAAGGGAATCGACAGTTATGGAAAAAAAGGTGCCATAAAAATCATAGTCTTTCCTTCCAAAGCATTGGAGTTGCAATGCAATAATTGAAGCCAGACATTGTGTTTCATTGGTGTTACATCCTCAACATGTGTCAATTACTAGACTTGCTGCTTAGCGATCAACATTTGAATCCTCAAAAGAGGATAGGGAACATAAAAGTACTTTAGTGAAAAAACCTATGAGAGATCCCACTCACTGGTTGTTTAATGACATGAATCAGTGGCAAATGGACGTGACCTCAAAGCGAAAGGGAGCCTCAGCATGACTCCACTTCCCTACAGAACAGGATTTTTGAATTAATATAAAGCAGACAAGGTTGGGAAATCTACTTTTAATTGGAATGATGCACGTGTTTCCCCTGGACAAGGCAGGACTGGATGGCAGTGGGAAAATAACAGAAGCCAACACAGGCTAACCTTAAAATTATAGCTAGCAATTTAGGGTAATATCAGATCACAATATTGCAAGGAATCATGGAAATCTGGAACGCTCATCACATGTCCAAAGACCGGTTACTTCAGTTGGGGTTGGGGAATGGTCAATCAACTAGCTCCACAGGCTAGGTCAGTAATTTTATTCAATTATAATCAGGAAGTCAAGGATTTTAGAGAAAGGCCAGGAAAGTGGGGTCATGGATCATCAAATCAGCTGAGATATAATTGAATGGCAGGGCAGACTCGGGCTTTCCTGATGAAGGGCTTATGCCCAAAATGTCAATTCTCCCACTCCTCAGATGCTGTCTGACCTGCTGTGCTTTTCCAGCACCACAGTCTTGACAGCCTACTTCTGCTTCTATGGTAGAAATTGCCTCCAGCTGTTTGCATATCACCGGGCTCCTAGGATATGCTGAGGATTCCGTATCACAGGTGGTCATGTCATTGCATTACTACTCCAGAAGCCTGGTCTACAAACAGTGCAACATCAATTCAGTCCCCACCTTTGCATTCCCCCATCCCAGCTGTAGCTTAGAGAATTTGATTGCAATTTTTCAACATCTGGGAACAAACATGAAAGATTCAGCAACAGCAAGTGCAACACTGTCAAGACTATTGTCAACATAACTGAATCACTAATGTCCTTTAAGGGAGGAAAATGCACTGACATGAGGGGGCAGAGGAGTGTAATGCAAAGCCCATTTATAGTGAGGTCACTTTTTAATGAGGACACAAGGAACTTCAGATAAAACCTGTCTCCCACATTACTACAATTGAGAAAAGCAGAAACAGAAGGATCACAATGCAATGGCCACCATATTTCTCTTTCAGAACACAGGAATATTCCTGATTAAGAATTCAGTCAGTCAGTCATTGGCCCTTCACTTCTACAAAGAACACTGGTGCAAACCAAAACCCCAGATTTATGTTATGTGAAAGAAAACTAGAAAAGGAGAAACTCAGCAGGTCTGGCAGCATGTGCTGAGAGAGAAACAGAATCAACGTACAGTCTAATATGACTTTTCTTCAGAGAACAATGTTCTGGGGACATGGATTTGAAACCCACCAAGGCAGATGGTGAAACTTGAATTCAGTAAAATTTGGAAATGTTTAGTTATTCCTCCATACCCGTTAGAATTCTGTTCCTGAGAACCCCTATGAAAGTTGACATTTGAAGTCAATAATCAGACAACACCAGGTTTATAGTCCAACAGATTTATTTGAAACCACAAGCTTTTGGAGCCCACACTCATTTGCGAGTGCATAGCTAATTAAAAATAGGTTACAATGGTTAAAAATATCACTGATGTGATTTTTGCTGTGGATGTTTTTTGTTGTTCCTTAATTTTTTTTAGTGTCGATAGACAAATTCACAATTCATTATTTTGACGACAGAAGATTTATTCTAAGTAGTTAGCCTGATGGTAACCATGTAGCCATCGTCTAATGTTATAAAAACCCACATGGTTCACTAACGTCATTTAGGAAAGGAAATCTGCTGTCCTTACCTGGTCTGATCTACATGTAATTCCAAACCCACTGCAAAGTGGTTGACTATTAACTGCCATTTCTGTAATTAGGCATGGGCAATAAATGCTGATCTAGCCAGTGTAACATATATCCAATGTTAGAACGATTAAAAAACCTCCCTGGAAGTTCCTGTCCAAATTCATTATTCAGAACACCATCAGTAACCAGGAGCTGCAGTTTAAAAAAAAATAACTTCCGCCACCAGCTTCCCAGGGCCATGAAGTGTAGAGGATCACGGCTAACCTTTTCACCAAGACTCTTATTCCCCAGATGTACATGATCAATGCAGGAGAAAATGGCGGGGGGGGGGGGGGAATGGGGAGGTGGGTGGAAAGAGAGAAACGGAAGAGAGAGAGATGAAACATGGAAGGTGACAGCATATTGGACCAGAAAAAAAATTATTCAGCCAGGTCACTGCTGGTCTACATCCAACTCTTTGCATTCCTCCCAAACCCCTGCCATACCAAAAAAACAAAACAGATTTCAAATTTGTGATTATCGTTGACTCAATGAAATCATGGGTGATCTGATAATCCTTAACTCCACTTTTTCACCATATACTAATAATCCTCAATTCCTTACAGACTGAATATGCTTAACGACCCAGCCTCAAAAGCCCTCAGCAGTAAATAATTGCTGCGATTGACTATCCTGAACAAATTCCTTCTCATCTGTCTGAAACATGCAACCTCTGACTGAGATTATGCTCTTTGGTCCTAGTCTGTCCTAACAAGCAGTCATTCTCTATCTATGATGTCAAGTCTTAGAACAATTTTACATATTTCAATAAAGATCACCTCTCATTATTCTAAACTTAATGAGTGCAGGCCAAGCATACTCAACATTTGAAGAGAAGCCCTCCATGTCCAGGATCAACCTAGGTAATCCTTCTCTGGACAGCATCCAATGACAGTACCTCCTTCCCTTAGACAAGGAAAAGAAAACTATTCAAGACTTTCCTATTTTCATATTCTGTTCCTTTTGAAATAAAGGGCCTACATTCCATTTGCTTTTAGAGTTATATGCTGAATTTGCATGCTAGCTTTTTAGGGCTTCATGCATAAATTATTTGTGCTGTAGCTTTCTGCAGTCTTTTTCCATTTAAGTAATATTCAGCATCTCTTTTTCCTGTCAAAGTACATAATTTCGCATTTTGCAAAAGATATATTCCATCTAACAAGATTTCCCCCACTTGTTTAACTTACCTATATCCCTCTATAGACTTTGCCACGATGCGCCTTACCATCTACTTTTGCATCATGTGCAAATTTGGCAATAAAATTATACCGTGAAATAATTATGGACCCAGCAATCCACTAGTTGATGTATCTAGACAGATACATGAATGGGTAAGGAGCAAAGGGATACAGATCCTTAGAAAATAAGTAGCAGGTCAAGAGAGAGGATCTGGATTGGCACACGCTTGGAGGGCTAAAGGGCATGTTCCTGTCCTTTGTTCTTAGTTCTTATAGTGCTACAGAGATCATATATAAAGACTGCTGTTAACATTTTTCACACGTTATAAACATCAAATGATGCAAAGTTAGCCTGGGAAAATGGTACTGAATTCGTGGTCAGTCCTTATCTCAAATCAAAAGGCTCCTACTCTTCGAGTTTCATTTAATCTTCTATTCTCAAGCCTCATCTACACAATCAGTCCTCAAATTAACCCTTAAAGCCACACGGCATAGCCCAAATTCTGACAGCATAGTTGACGTGAACATTGTCAAAATCGCACAATTTTTTTTAAAAAAGGGACTGTTAAGCCTTTCAATTTATTTATTTAAAAGGGGAAATGTTGCATTGTTGAAACTCCTTGCTAATCAGCTATACTGCTTTTAAATAGAAAATGCCCAGATTGCAGTAGAGTTTTTTTAAAAATATAAAGCTGATGTCAACAGAGTGATGGCGATTGGGCTCCTGCTACTTACTCTCGAATGCACCAGATCCTGACGTGGTGCGAACTTGCTCCCGGAGTGATTGACAGCTCCCAGGCCAGATGCCCCACCTCCCCCTCCGTCTGCAGTGTTGGTAAACACGAGTCATGTGACCTCCTGACGTCACGTCCAGGGGAATGAGACACAATTTTGCCTATTTTTTTTAAAAAAGGCCCTTTCACAGAGCAAGGGCAGAGGATGGGACTGCAAGGAACTAGACTAGGACAGTGTCCTGTCGTGGGTGGGGGCAGCGGACTAGAACCACGGGAGGGAATAATTGTGAGGAAAGGGGGTTGGGTACAATCCAACTGACTGGGACCCCAGGAGGAAATGGGGAGCAAGGGCAATCCACCTGATCAAGACTACACTAAGGATTACGGGGGGAGAGGACGATTAAAAAAATCCAGTTGACCAGGAGCCCGGGAGGTAATGTGCGGGTAATCCAGCCTTTCATTTTTTGGGGGCGCAGCAGGGGTGGAGAGCAACAGCATTAAATCTTCAAAATATTTAAGTCATTTTCCTTTATACTCTGTTAAAGAACCGTCACCACCACACTTATTTTCTTCATCCAAGCAGACCCATTTAAAATAATCCTACTTTGTATTACTGTAAATGTATTACAATGTTTCAAAAGTCCTGACTGCACATCTGATTGAAATATGAAGTCCTTGTAACCCGCAGATCACTGATAACTTCTCCAAAACTACGCAAATCAATTAAAATATATTAGAACGCAGTTCAATAAAATCGTGTGGAGAAGTTCAGATACAAACGCTTTCATTTTCTTTGTTCTGATCACTCTCCCTGTAGGAAGGGAAAAACTGTTGCATCTGGAGAGAGCGTGTCAAGAGAAACAAAAGAACTCAGGATCAAAAGATAAACTAGCCAATAGAAAAACGGGTTCAAGTAATTATAGCCATCACCCAAGCCAGACCACAGGTTGGTTTCAAACAGAACAATAATGTCAGTTTAGAAAGCAGGGTAGACCACTGCAGCAACCAAATGATCCCTTACCAGAGAGAAAAATAATTTAAACGTTATTAAATCAAGTTGACTTGCCAATTAAATCTGATTATCCTTGAGGGAGACTTTGTGTCGTTTTTTTAAAAGCCCCTAATATTCTTTCGGGGGGTGGGGGAAATGAGTAAAAATATTCATAAGAAAAGGCTAAACCTCTTCACCCCCACCCCTCCCCAATTAAAGCTTTGCCACTGCATCGGCTCAGAGCGAGAAAACAAAACACAAAAAACCATGAAGCAGGCACGTTGCTATTCCAATGCACCAAGTGCCAACGACCACTGCCTCCTGCCAACACCACCCCCCCCCCCCCCAACAGTAAAAAAACAACGCAGCCCCTGACACACATGGTATTATTATTTTGCATCACTGCAACATTGCAGTCTGGAGTTCCTCTTGCATCTAGCACAAAATTAAACCGCAAACATCCTGTTTCAACCCAAACAAAAAGCAATCTGGAGAAAAAGCAACAATAGGAAATATTGCATTTTTGTTTAAGCGAAATGTCAAGTGCATTTTTGTTTAAAATCATCTTACCTTAAAATATAAAATTATACACTCCTCTATTATTTGTATCTATCAAATCGTCTCTTCCCCCTCCCCACAACACGGGCTGTCTTGCTTACTATTTTCCTTTGAAAAAAAGGTTATGTTTATAATCTACTTCCCCCCGCCCCCCCAACTTCCCTCTCTGCCTGTCTTCAGCTGA
>NW_025214173.1:33365-40000 GCF_004010195.1 Chiloscyllium plagiosum | reverse complement strand
TGAACTGGATACCTCCTCACAGAGTCATAAGCACAGAAACAGACCCTTCGGTCCAACCACTCCATGCCAAACATTATCCCAAACTAAATGAGTCCCACCTGCCTGCACTTGGCCTAAATCCCTCCAAACCTTTCCTATTCATGTACTTATCCAAATGTCTTTTAAACGTCGTAATTGTACCCACATCCACCACTTGCTCAGAAAGTTCATTTTCACGCAAACCACCCTCTCTGTAAAAACTTTTCCTCTTATTTCTGTTTTAAAACACACTCCTTTCACATTGAGAATGTGCTCCCTAGTCCTGAAATCCCCCATCCCAGAGAAAAGACATCTACCACGAACCCTATCTATACTCTAAATGATTTTATAAACCTCTGTTTGCAGGATGGCAGAGAAAGAACAGAGATTGGGACTATTTGGACAGCTTTTTGGAAGAGTCAGCACAGACCCAATGGGTTGAAGCTGTGTTCACACCAGGCAGCATCTCACCTTTGCCAATTCTGAAATTGCATTTGCATCTTAAAGTTGTGGCGAGCTATTGAATCTGCTGCAGGAACCTGGTGGAGAGTGGCCAGCAGAGGTCAAGGCAAGTGATATATTTTAGAACTTGGGAAGTTAACTTGGAATCTAGAAGAAACAAGAGAGTTCTTCTGTGCTCCAGAACTTCTCTTGTCCCAGCCCCTGCCAAACTGAAACTCCTCCCACCCCAACCCTGGTGCACTTATTGTAAGTCAGGGACAATTTCTTTGGGTCTCTGGTGGGTGCCTGCTTCCTAACTCCTGTTCCTGCCTGCTTTAAAGTTATAGAATCATAGAGATGTACAGCACAGAAACAGACCCTTCGGTCCAACTTGTCCATGCTGACCAGATATCCTAAATTAATCTAGTCCTATTTGCCAGCATTTGGCCCATATCCCTCTCAACCTTTCCGATTCATATACTCAATCAGATGCTTTTCAAATGTAATTGTACCAGCCTCCACCACTCCATCTGGCAGATCATTCCATACAAGCACCACACTCTGCTTAAAAAAGTTGCCCTTAGGTCCCTTTTAAATCTTTCCCCTTTCACCTTAAACCTGTGCCCTCCAGTTTTGGACTCCCTTACCCTATGGAAAAGACATTGATTATTTACCCTATCTATGCCTCTCATGATTTTATAAACCATCTTTCGGCCTCCAAGGGTCTAGAGAAAGTAGTCCCAGCCTATTCAACTTCTCCCTATAGCTCAAACCCTCCAACCCTGGCAACATGTTGGGATTAGGAATACTCTGCCTGAGAGGTCAGGGGAAGCAGATTCCACAGTAACTCTCAAACTGGAAAGTAAATGAATACTTGAAGGAGGTAACTTTTCAGCAGGGGGGACAGGGTGACAAACTGTGTGGCTAACTGCATAGCTTTTGAGCATGATGGACCAAATGGACACCTTTTGTGCCATTCTCTCTCTCTCTCATTAAGCAATGGACCAATGCGGGCCTGCAAGCGCGATATGCCCATGAAAGTCAGGCAGACCTTATAAGTCCATAAGAAATTGGGATTGGAGTATGCCATTCGGTCCCCTGTTGCTGCAATGCATTAGGATCATAATTGAGCTGACATTCCTCACATCCATGTTTCTGCATTGTTCCTGTAACCTTTGGTTCCCCTGGAATTCAGATTGGAGTTCAGGGTGTGTTGCACTTTCCTCGCGTATTAAGTGGGCTGAGTCAGACGGGTGATGGGCCTGGTTTCTAAAGGGGTGCATGGTTAAAACACCAATAGAGACTTCTGGATTTCCCAACAAGCCACTGGGTGTACACTCACTGCATCAAAACGTTAAGACTCCCCCATGAGAACAGATGAGTCTAGATTGTGCATTTCCCTCAGCTCAAGAGTTTCATTTCTGTACCTCTTTGTGCCAGGAACCTGGCAGTGTCAACAAAGCCTCCCAACGCTGCCAGATGTAAAGCTGAGTTTCCATCCAAATTGATAACATCAATGTCACAGTCATGAGCAACCAAGGCACGAATCACCTAAATAAAGACACACATGTCAACAAGCAACATATCCACCGCCCCTAGCCTAACCCACATTTCCCAAGACTAATCCCCTTAATCTACACATCTTTGGACTGTGGGATGAAACCGGAACATCTGAAAAAACCCACACAGACACGGGGAGAATGTCAAACTCCACACAGACAGTCACCCAAGGGTGGAATCGAACCTGGGTCCCTGGCAAGGTGAGGCAGCAGTGCTCACCACTGTACTTTTAATTTTTTCCATCATGAATGTACCATTTGTGTTTGCACCATGGAAGTTAATTACAAGTATAGGTGATGAATTGGAATGACTTGAGGAGATGAATTTTCTAGGGACTTCCTTCAACTTTTTAAACAACTTGATTGACAGAGGCAGCAACACAAAGCTACATGAAGCATCATTTTGACAAAAATATTAATCCACATTTGCAACAGAACCCCAGTGATATACCAGGTCACAAATGTTGTAGAATACAATTCCAACAATCATATTGTCATCCACTGCTTGATACTTAAATAGTTCTTTTTTAGCAATTCTATCTGCAACTTAGGTGATAAAGTGTAGACTTGGGACTTATAATTGTTTCAAAGCCAAGAATTGGTTGCACTATGGTTGTAGAATACCAGCTGAAACATCTTTTGGATACAGAGGGCAGGATTTGATTCCTTTCAGTTGGGTAATGGGGTGGCAAGATTTCAGCTACCTTTTTGTCTTTCCCCTAAGTCTTACCTACCACCATCATAGAAGTAGAATTTGCCTACTTTCTCTGGAGTTCAGAAGAATGAGCAATGATTTGATTGAAATGCAAGATTTTGAGAGTCCCAGTCTGATTCCTGTGATGGCAGGACTCATGTATAAGATTTTGAGGGGGCTTGACCAAACTGATTTGAGGGACTGTTTGGTTGGAGAGCCTTACATTAGAGGTCAAGGCCTCAGGATAAGAGGTCAGCCATTTTGTATTGAGGTGAGGAGAAATGTTCTCACTCAGGGTGTTGTGAATCATTGGAATTCTTTCCCCTAGAAAGCTCAGGATGTTTGGCCATTGAGTCTGTGATTAATTTTAAATTTTTTCATTAATTTTAAATTTTACAGATATCAAGTTTAAAGATTCAGACATGCACATGGGATTAAGGTATGAGCTAGAATATCATCCACTTAGTCATTATCAAACGATGTGAAATTCTTGTCATAATGGAGACATCTGTCATTCAACAAATAGAAAAATCACTTGGGGCTGCTCATCAGTCACCATGAACCTCGCATACTGCCAAACACCCAGTCACACCTTGTTCTGCTAGCTGTAACTTTGCAAGGGTTTACACTGAGACTGAGGGTAAAGAGTGAAAGATGCCTTCAGTTCAGTAATATCCTGTTCGCCTCTGTCCAAAGACAGCTCCAACAGTACATCCGCTGGAGATGCCTAGAATTACTGACAGCAAATTCTGCATCTGTGGACTGCAAAGGTTGTACAAAATCTGGGGAATTGTTTTCACAATTTAATTGTGTAGTTAGAGTTAATTCAATGACTAAAGTAACATCAGTGGATATGTGCAATTTTTCAATTATTGTACCTCAAAGTGTCCCCCTTGGGCAGCAAAATGGGCAGCGTTGTACCGTTCATTTTGTAGAACATTAATCTCACATCCTTTCTCCAGGATAGCACACACAACTTCGATTGCCCCTTCCCTTGATGCTTCCATTAATGCAGTGTGTCCTGTTGCCTACAAAAGTAATTAAAAATATGGAAACATTTATCAAGCCCAAGCTACAAAGGAACTTAACATTGTCATCATTGGTCAGTAATGAGGTCAAATTATTATTCAGTAAGTAAACTAATCACACGGTAGGATATTTTAAAGTTCATTTACAGGATGTGGGCATCACTAGCTAGGCCAGTGTTTATCACCCATCCCAAGTTGCCCTCAAGGAGATGGGTGGTGAGCTGCCTTCTTGAACCACTTCAGTCCATTTGCTGTAGGGACACACAGCAAATGCCTTCAGGGAGGGAATTCCAGGATTTTTTAGATTAGATTCCCTACAGTGTGGAAACAGGCCTTTTGGCCCAACCAGTCCACACCGAACCTCTAAAAAGTAACCCACCCAGACCCACCTCCCTCTGACTAATGCACCTAACACTATGGACAATTTAGCATGGCCAATTCACCTGACCTGCACATCTTTTGGACTGTGGGAGGAAACGGAGCACCCGGAGAAAACCCACGCAGACACAGGGAGAATATGCAAACTCCACACAGACAGTCACCCAAGGCTAGAGTCAAACCTGGGACCCCGGTGCTGTGAGGCAGAGGTGCTAACCACTGAGCCATGGTGCCACACCAGTGACACTGAAGGAACGGTGATATATTTCCAAGTCAAGATGGTAAGTGGCTTGGAGGGGAACCTGCAGGAGTTGATGTTCCCATGTACTGTATTCCTAACCACTACCTCATTCGAGTGGTAGTGGTTAGGAGTTTGGAAGGTGCTCGTTAAGGAGCCTTGGCAAGTTACTGCAAGGCAATTTGTAGATTGTGCACAATACCGTTATTGGGCATTGCTGGTGGAAGGAATAAATATTTGTGGATGTGGTGCCAATCCATATAATGTCCAGCTTTTTGAGTGTTGTTGAAGCTGCACTCATCCAGGTAAGTGGGGAGTATTCCATCACATTCCTGACTTGTGCCATGCAGATGCTAGACAGGCTTTGGAAAGTTGGGGGTAAGTTACTCCTACTGCAAGATTTCTAGGCTTTTACTTGCTCTTGCAGCCACAGTAGTTATTTGACTAGTCAGTGGTAGCCTCTAGGATGTTGATAGTGAAGAATTCAGTGATGATGATGCCATTGAATGTCAAGGGCCAATAGTAGATTCTGTCATTGGAGATGGTCATTCCCTGGCACTTGTGTGGCACAACTGTTACATGCTGTTTGTCAGCTCAAGCATGGAAAATGTCCCATTCAGACATGGACTGCTTCAGTATCTGAGGAGTCGTGAAAGGTGCTGAACATTGTGCAATCATTGGCAAACATCTCCACTTCGGACCTTATGATGGAGACAATGTCATTGATGATGTAGCTGATAATGGCTGAGCCTAAGACACTATCCTGAGGAACCCCTGCAGAAATGACCTGGAGCTGACATGACTGATTCCAACAACAATAGCATCATCCTCTGTGCCAGGTATGATTCTAATTGGTAGAGAATTTTTTTCCCCTGATTTCCATTGAATCTAATTTTGCTTGGGTTCCTTTTGTCACACAGTTAAAAGCAACCTTGATGTCAAAGGCAATCACTCTCGCCTTGCGTCTGGAATTCAGTTCTGTCCATATTTAAATGAAGGCTGTACTGAAGCCAGGAGCTGAATGGCTCTGATCGAACCAAACTGAGTGTCAGTGAACAAGTTGTTGCAGAGCTGCTTGATAGCACTGCCTGGGTATCTGTAACTGTGGTGGACAGCTGTCATTCTCTCAGGACATGGAACCAATGGCTGAAAATTACTGGTTACTATTCCTTGGGGGTGGGGTGAACGACCCCACTGTTCTTCCTTTAGAATATAGATGAGAGTCTAGAACCTTTGTGGACTTTCAGGACCCTTATCTTAACTACAGCACTGTTGATTTGGCTGAGGCAAAGACATACTTCTTAAAACAATCGGCTCTGCTTCCTGCCTTTCATATTCCAATTCAATCAGTTTCTCCCAAGCTGACCTTTTGAGAGTTGAGGAAACAGGACTACGTGGGGAGACACAGCATCTTGTCCATTGCAGTTGGTTTTGCAGGAGAATACTCTTAGAGCTGGTTTGAAGAAGGACACTAGAATTTGTTCAATGGTCATCCCATTCAACTGTGAATAAAGAAGATCTTTCAACCATTTTGACTTTAGCTTGCCAGAATACCAAGGCTAATATCCTTTGGTTAAATCATCAATTTGATTTCTAGAATTGTACCTTGATGTTTCAATATCAAAAAAATCCAACAGCTATGATGCATAACTGAAGATGATTCATTCAGAATAGTCACTTCCAAGCTCTGCATTTATTGCTCACCCCTCTACAAGTGGAGTGATTTGCTAGAATATTCCAGAGGGCAGCTAAGAGATAACTACATCACTGTGGATCTGGAGTCCCAAGAGACCAAAGTTGGAAAAGAACAGCGGATTTACTTCCCAAAATAATTGTGAACTACATTTTCTTTTATATGTCATCTCATGGTTACCATTGCTAATACTAGCTTTCTTCTGCACTTATTTAATTATTTAAATTCCACAGCTACCATAGTCAGATTTAAACTCACATCTCTGGGTCACTAGTCCAGGTCTCTGGTAGATAAACTTGTCCAGATGTTACCATACCCATTAAAATTAATAATTACCTACTGGTGGTTATTAATAAATGACTGAAAATGTTGTTCATCATTATTTTTGTCATGAATATTGCACTCCTGCTAATAAATAATGTCAGAAAATCAGTGAAGTCTGATAAAGGAGCCAAGCAATTATAAAATGATCAAAAAATAATCCTGGAAATGGACAAGACAAAGGCAGAAGAAACTCAAAGCATATAATTGCAAGGTTGTTGACATAAATGAAAGCCTGAAAAACTGTTTCCCCTTATGGGAGAGA
>NW_025214173.1:17717-20404 GCF_004010195.1 Chiloscyllium plagiosum | reverse complement strand
CTCTCTCTCTCTCTCTCACTCTCTCTCTCACTCTCACTCTCCTGCACTGTCCTCACCATGTGCTTCCTTTGTCTGTCTTCTCCCTTTTAAAACTGCAGTTGTTTTGACTTTTTTATTTCCAAAGTTCCAAAAAAATGCAACAGCAAACGAAACAGTAATTGCTGCTCCTGGATTTCGAGGAAAACACCTCCAGCACCTAAAATACCTCAAAGGAAGGAGCAGCTGTTACAGCCAGCAATTTTTCCTGTCCTCCATTAGGCTGAATGGCCTGCCTCTGCACTACAGGGATTCTTTTGAAAGTAGATAACATTATGAGAGGCATGGATAAAGTCTTTTACTCAGAGTGGAAATATCAAACACTAGGAGGCACAGATTTCAGGTGAGGGGGAAAACTTTAAAGTGAATGTATAAGGTAAGTTCACATTACAGAAGAGAATGTGCTGGAGGTCTCAGAAAATGTAGAACTTAGAACATTACAGTGCAGTACAGGCCCTTCAGCCCTTGATGTTGTACTGACCTATGGAACTAATCTGAAGCCCATCTATCCTACACTATTCCATTCTCATCCATATGTCTATCCAATGACCATTTAAATGCCCTTAAATTTGCCGAGTCTACTACGTTGCAGGCAGTGCGTTCCACGCCCCGACTACTCTCTGAGTAAAGAAAGTACCACTGACATCTGTCCTATATATATCACCCCTCAATTTAAAGCTATGTCCCTTTGTGCTTGCCATCACCATCAGAGGAAAAAGGCTCTCGCTGTTCAATCTATCTAATCCTTTGATTATCTTGTATGTCTCAATTAAGTGATCTCTCAACCACCTTCTTCTCAAACAAAAACAGCCTCAACTCTGTCAGTCTTTCCTCAAAAGATCTTCCTTCCATCCAGGACAATGTCCTAGTAAATCTCCTCTGAATCCTTTCCAATGTTTCCACGTCCTTCCTCTAATGCAGCACCCAGAACTGTATGCAATACTCCAAGTGTGACCACACCAGAGTTTTGTACAGCTGCAGCATGATCTCATGGCTTCGAAAGTCAATTCTTCTACCCATATAAGCTAACACACTGTATACCCACTTAACAACTGTATCAACCTGGGTGACTACTTTCCGGGATATATGTACCTGGGCACCGAGATCTCTCTGCTCATCCACACTATCAAGAATCTTACCATTAGCCCAGTACTCTGCATTCCTGTTTCTCCTTACAAAGTGAATCACCTCACACTTTTTTCCTCATCAAACTCTTTGTGCCACTTCTCAGCCCAGCTCTGCAGCTTATCAGTCCCTCTGTAACCTATAACATTCTTTGACACAATCCACAACTCCACCAACCTTAATGTCATCTGCAAATTTACTAACCTATTCTTCTGCCCTTATCCAGGTCATTTATAAAAATGACTAACAGTAGTGGCCCCAAAACAGATTCTTGCGGTACACCATTAGTAACTGAACTCCAGGATGAATATTTCCCATCTTCCAGCACCCTTCGTCTTCTTTCAGCTAGCCAATTTCTGATCTAAACTGCTAAATTACCCTTAATCCCATATCTCCATATTTTGTGCAATAGCATACCGTGGGGAACCTTATCAAATGCCTTACGGAAATCTATATATACCACATCAACTGCTTTACCCTCATCCACCTGTTTGGTAACCTTCTCAAAGAGCTCTATAAGGTTTATGAGGCACAACCTACCCATGACCAAACCGTGTTGACTATCCTTAATCAACTTATTCCTTTCTAAATGATGATAAATCCTGACTCTTAGAACCCTTTCCAACACTTTACCCACAACCAAGGTAAGCCTCACAGGTCTGCAATTTCCAGGGTTGTCTCAACATCCTTTGTTGAACAAGGAATCAACATTTTGCCACCCTTCAGTTTTCTGATACTATTCCTATTGGCAATGACAATATAAAGATCAAAGCCAAAGGCTTGGCAATCTCCTCCCTGGCTTCCCAGAGAATCCGAGGATAAATCCCATCCAACCCAGGGGATGTATCTATTTTTACAGATGGATAAATCTCCTGGACCTGATCTAGTGTATCCCAAGATTTTGTGGGAGTTTGGGAAGGAAATTTTAGGGCCCCTTGCAGAAATATTTGTGTCATCTATAACTATAGGTAAGGTGCCAGAAGACTGGAGAGTGGCTAATGTGCCTTTGTTTATGAAGGCATGTAAGGAAAAGCCTGAGAACGACAGACCTTTGGTGGTGGATGAATTGTTGGAAGGAGAGGAACCCGAGGCACTACACGGGTAGTGCCTCCCACCCGCCCTCCTCCTCTAACCTAATAATAACATCTGTTGGGGAAGGAGGGTAAGTGCTGAATTTTGCTTGTTGTATTCTTTAGACCCAGTTTTTTTTAAATAAAAGTTAGATTTAGAGGGATGGCAGTGAAGGCAGTGCAATGTTCCTCCTGCAACATGTATGAGGTGAGGGATGCCATCGACGTCCCTGCCGATTACACTTGCAGGAAGTGCACCCATCTCCAGCTCCACCAAGACCGTGTTAGGGAACTGGAGCTGGAGTTGGATGAACTTAGGATCATTCGGGAGGCAGAGGGGGTCATAGATCAGAGTTATAGGGAAGTAGTAACCTCAAAGATGGCAGATAGATGGGTTACAGTGAGGGGGACTGGGAGGAAGCAACCAGTGCAGGGACCCCCTGCGGCCGTCCCCCT
>NW_025214173.1:8041-15166 GCF_004010195.1 Chiloscyllium plagiosum | reverse complement strand
TCTGGATAGGAATAATGTGATCAGGGATAGTCAGCATGGTTTTGTGAAGGGCAGGTCGTGCCTCACAAACCTTATTGAATTCTTTGTAAAGGTGAGGAAGGAGGTTGATGTGACGGAAGCGGTAGATGTGGTGTATATGGATTTTAGTAAGGCGTTTGATAAGGTTCCCCATGGTAGGCTACTGCAGGAAATACGGAGATATGGCATTGGGGGTGGGTTGGAGGTTTGGATTAGGAATTGGCTGGGTGGAAGAAGACAGAGGGTAGTAGTTGATGGCAAAGGTTCATCTTGGAGTGCCGTCACTAGCGGTGTTCCGCAAGGATCTGTTTTGGGACCATTGCTGTTTGTCATTTTTATAAATGACCTGGAAGAGGGGTTAGAAGGTTGGGTGAGCAAGTTTGCGGATGATACGAAAGTCGGAGGAGTTGTTGACAGTGAGGAAGGATGTGGCAGGTTACAGCAGGATATAGAGGAGCTGCAGAGCTGGGCAGAAAGGTGGCAAATGGAATTTAATGTAGCTAAGTGTGAGGTGATTCACTTTGGGAAGAATAACAAAAAGATGGGGTACTGGGCTAATGGTCGGATACTTGGTAGTGTGGATGAGCAGAGGGATCTTGGTGTCCATGTACACAGATCTCTGAAAGTTGCCACCCAGGTAAATAGTGCGGTGAGGAATGCATATGGCGTACTGGCTTTTATTGGTAGAGGATTTGAGTTCCGGAGTCCTGAGGTCATGATGCAGTTGTATAAGACTCTGGTGCGGCCGCATCTGGAATATTGTGTGCAGTTTTGGTTGCCATACTATAGGAAGGATGTGGAGGCACTGGAACGGGTGCAGAGGAGGTTTACCAGGATGTTGCCTGGTATGGAAGGAAGATCGTATGAGGAAAGATTGAGACACTTGGGGCTGTTTTCATTAGAGAAAAGAAGTTTTAGGGGTGACTTGATTGAGGTGTACAAGATGATTAGGGGGTTAGATAGGGTTGACAGTGTGAACCTTTTCCCGCGTATGGAGTCGGGTATTACAAGGGGGCATAGCTTTAAATTAAGGGGGGTAGATATTGGACTGAAGTTAGGGGTAGGTTCTTCAGTCAGCGAGTCGTAAGTTCATGGAATGCCCTGCCAGTAGCAGTGGTGGACTCTCCCTCTTTATGGGCATTTAAGCGGGCATTGGATAGGTATATGGAGGATAGTGGGTTAGTATAGGTTAGGTGGGCTTGGATCGGCGCAACATCGAGGGCCAAAGGGCCTGTACTGCGCTGTATTCTTCTATGTTCTATGTTCTATGATTCTAAAAGATAGGATTCATATGCATTTGGAGAGGCAAGGAATGATTCAGGATAGACAGCATGGCTTTGTGGGAGAGAAATCATGTCTGACAAACTTGATTGAGATTTTTGAAGAAGTAACCAAGATGACTGAGAGGGCAGAGTGGTAGACATTGTTTATTTGGAGTTGAAAAGTGTGGCATTGGAAAAGCAGAGCGGGTCAGGCAGCATCCGAGGAGCAGGAGAGTTGATGTTTCAGGCATGACAAGGGCTTATGCCCAAAACTTTGACTCTCCTGTTCCTCGGATGCTGCCAGACCTGCTGTGCCACACTTTTTGATGGACTCTCCAGCATCTGCACTCCTCACTTTCTCATTGTTTATTCTGAAGAGATTTACCAGGATGTTGCCGGGAATGGAAGGTTTGAGATACATGGAGAGGCTAAAAAGGCTGGGACTTCTTTCCCTGAAATAAAAGAGTTTGTGAGGTCACTTTGTAGAAGTTGATAAAACACTGAGGGGTATAGATAAGGTGAATGGCAGGTGTTTTTTCTGTAGGGTGGGGAATTTCAAGACTTGGGGGGCATGGTTTTAAGATGAGAGGAGAAAGATATAACAAAGATATGAGGGCAATCTTTTTACACAGAGTAGTTAGTGTGTGGAATCAACTTCCCGAGGAAGTGGGGATGTGGGTACACTGAGAATGTTGAAAAGATACCTGGATAAGTACATGAATAGTAAACGTTTGGAGGGATATGGGTCAGGAGCAGGCAGGTGAGATGAGTTTAGGATTTGGTCGGTCACCAGCAATCTGTCCTGAACCACCACTGTCAAGAAGGCACAACAATCTTCCTCAGGAAGCTAAGGAAATTCCGAATTTCCAAAAAGACTCTCACCAACTTCTACAGAAAGCATTACAGCTTGGTACGGCAACTGCTCTGCCCAGGACCGTAAGAAACTAGAGAAGGTGGTGTGCACAGCCCAGACCATCACAGAAGCCAACCTCCCATCCATGGACTCCATTTACACGGCTCACTGCCGCGGAAAGGCTGCCAATATCATCAAAGACCCATCGCACCCCGGTAATGATCTCCTACACCCTCTTCCATCAGACAGAAGATACAGAAACCTGAACATGTGCATCATTAGGTTCAAGAACAGTTTTTTTCACCCACTATTACGAGATTTCTGAGGGGACTTCTCAAATTTCCAATCTAATGTTGATCTTGTTTTTGTGCACCTTCTTTGTAGCCGTAACTTTGTATTCCTCACTGTATTCAATCACCTTGTGATTTTTGTATAGTATAGTCTGCCTATACCATGCAAAACAAAACTTTTCACTGTCCCAAGGTACATGTGACAATAATAAATCAAATCAAATCAAATCAAAGTTTTTTACTCAGGGGGTGGAAGGTGTCTGAAACATACTGCCAGGGGAGGCGGGAGAAGCAGATATGATAGTAACAGTGAAGAGACATTTAGACAGAGACATGTGCAGGCAGAGAATAGATGGATACAGATCATGTGCAACCAGCTGGGATTAGATTAGAATAGCGTTATGGGTATAGTAGGGCAGAAGGCCCAGTTCCTGTAGTATGGTAGAGGACCAATTCCTGGTGAAAGGTGGCTCTCACACATGTCCTCAATAAGTAGCAGTTCATGAAGCGTCATTGACAGTGCCTTCAATATTCTTCCTCAGTAATGTATCATTCTAAGACAGAGAAAACCAAGAGTAAAGGCTGGGAGGTAAAATAAATGCATCTTTAAATCATTGATTTGATGGCGGCAGTAATAGCTTAATGCTATTCTCACTTCATTATGAATCCAGATGAAGTCCCAGGGACCTGGGCTTGAGTCCTGCCATGGAAGATGGAAAAATTTGATTTCAATAAAAAAACAAATCAGGGATTAAGTGTCTCATGATCATGAATCCATCGGAAAAGCCCTCCTGGTTCAGTCATGTCCTTTAGGGAAGGAAACTGGCCTACCTGTGACTCCAGACCCACAGCAATGTGGTTGACTCCTCACTGTCTTCTTGGCAGTAAGGGATGGGCAGTAAATGCTGGTCTAGCCAGAGACGCCCACAACCTGAGAATGAAGAAGGAGAAAAACACTTTATTTGTGAACAGGCTCTCACTGGGGGTAGAGACTGAGCATGGAGCCACTGTGTTTCAGACAGGTCCAGGGAGGTTGGGTCTGAGTGCAACAAGATTCATTCCTGAACGTGTGCAGAGTGGGCTGCCTGACAGAGAGGAGGGGGATTGTGCAGATGGGAGAGGCACAGAGTGGGGAGGGTCAGGGGTACAGAGGAAAAGGTAAGGGGGAAGAGGTCACAACAGGGCTGGTGAGAGGGACACAGCCACAGAACAAGGCAGTCTCCAGATAAAATCACTCCTTTCAAAGTGAGGAGTATCCCGGCCAGGTGTCAAATTTCAGATCACTGGGCGATTAAGAGAAACACACACATTCTTTCAGTTGTTCTGGAAATGGTGGCTATATAATTGCAGTAATGATGTGGTCACATGGAGATGGCTTCCCCCAGTCTGATGGTGACAGGACAGAGGACTGAGAATCAAACCATAATCAAACATCCCAAGGTGCTGACCATTTCATAACAAAATACAAGATTGAGCTTCATGAGGACAGAACAGGTCGGTCAAAGGCTCAACAGCTTCAGTCTTCGTAATATTTAATGTTTGTGCTCCCCCAGTCTGAGATATCAGAGAAGCTGTTTGATCATTTCACAACGGTGCAGGGTTGGAGAGGGCTGGTGGAGGGGTAGAGCTGGATGTCATCAATGTAGAGTGACAAATAGTAGCCTACTTTGGGATGGTGATGTCAAGGAGCAGCTTAGAGATGAGGAATGAGAGAGGGACGGGTAGGCTGGGGCTGTTTTCCCTGGTGCGTCAGAGGCTAAGGAGTAACCTTATAGAGGTTTATAAAATCATGAAGGGCATGGACAGGGTAAGTAGACAAGGTCTTTTCCCCGGGGTGAGGAAGACCAGAACTAGAGGGCGTAGGTTTACGGTGAGAGGGGAAAGATTTAAATGGGACCTAAGGGGCAACTTTTCATGCAGAGGGTGGTACGTGTATGGAATGAGCTGCCAGAGGATTTGGTGGAGGCTGGTACAATTACAACATTTAAAAGGAATTTGGATGGGTATATGGATAGGAAGGGTTTGGAGGGATATGGGCTGAGTGCTGGCAAATGGGACTAGATTAGTTTAGGATATTTGGACAGCATGGATGAGTTGGACCGAAGAGTCTGTTTCTGTCCTGTACATCTCCAATACTCTATGAGGGACATGAGTAGATCAAGAGGAAACATCAGAGAGAAGGGTCTGGGAGCTTGATATTTTCCACACCCATTGTCTGTCTCCAGAATCATAGACTCATAGAATTCCTACAGTGTGGAAAGAGGCCATTCAGCCCATTGAGTCTGCCCTGAGCTCCTGAAGGGCATCCCAACCAGAGACCTAATCAGTTCCATAGCAATTCTTCAAGACTTGCAAAGAATTTCCAGTATGCTTGAAGTCAATGAAGTTTCAAAATTAAGGAACATGTTTGAGTAAAGAAACAGCCAACAATCCTAATTCAGGTACAGCAGCTCATGGCAAAGCTCTAAATATATTGATTAAACTGGAAAAGAGAAAGAATAGACAGATGAATAAAGCACCAGTGCTGAGGGACAGATTACAGCGTGGCCCAAATAGGGGTTAGCTATATAAATGCACAGAGTGTAAGGAATAAAATAAATGAGCTGCAGGCACAAATTCAAATTGGAGATTATGAGATCGTAGCGATTACTGAGACGTGGCTGCAGGATGGTTGGGATTGGGAACTAGATGCACCAAGTTACAAGGTTTTCAGATTTACTTGCATACTGACTGATAATGAGACGTAGTTGAGCATGGGATGTGGTTTAACTTGAACTGAATAGAATTAGCTTTATTGTTACATGTACTCACGTGGGTACAGTGAAAAAATTACAAGTCAACACTTATAATGACATTTTTGGTACAAAGATACCTAGGTACAGATTCTCGAGTACAAATTCTTCAGGAAAAAAGATTCAAAAATAAAGCAATAAAATGTCTAACATGACAGACCTTCAAAAGTACTAAATCATACCAATAAATCAGAGAAATAAAGATATGACAAGTTCAGATTATTATCATTGAAACAGATGATATATATATTGGTTTGTCCTCTATTTCCTAAGTAACCTCACAGTTCTTAAATTACTACGTTCTTACACTGGATTAAAATCTGCTTCGGCAGCACTAGATGGTAAAGGCGATTGTATTACCCCAGTTATAGCTGGCTGAGCTAAGGTCAATGTTGATGTTCTCTCTCCCAAGGTTCCTGCTTCATGTACTGATGTTGCCTCTGGAGTGTCAGCTCCTCTGGTTCAACTCTCCCTTTTAAATACAGTTCAAAAACTCCCAAACACATGGGCTCACTGTCATTTACTGTGTCAGCAAGGTAACTGACATGTCAATTCCTCCCATGTAGTTAGGGCAGTTTGATACCGCAATGTAATTTACATACTTTAGTTCCTCCATGTAAATTAGTTTCTGTTTCAGGAAAGGGTGTTATGGAAGGCAGTATCAGGTATTGTAATTTTCCGATTGATTGAGCCAATCCGAGGAGCCGGGCTGATTCAAAAACAGTTCATCTGAAACTCTGAGCTATTGTTTCATCTGAAACCTTGCGAACATTGTCTCATCAGCATCCATTCATTGTAGTCAATCACGTAAATAGCTTGCATATTGTCTTGCCTGATACAATCTTAGAAGTCACAAGACACCAAGTTGTAGTCCAACACGTTTATTTGAAATCACAGGCTTCATCAGGTGAAGTGCAGGGAGGCACAGCGGCACAGAATGTATAGGCATAGAGATCACAAGATCATACAAATGGTGTGAGGAGTGTCGATAGGCTGGGTAATAGGTCTCTACAGGTGATCAAGAGTGTCAGATGGTGTGAGTAAAGTGCAACATGCCAAGGATCGAACCAAAGTAACAAGTAATCCAAAACCGTACAAACTAATGAAGGTGGAGAGATCATAGCAAGTTATCACGTGATGGTGTCAAAACAGGGCAATAAGGAAGATTTTACAAATACAGAACAGTATGGTAGGGTTCCAAATAGCACAACAGGAACCCACGATCACAGTTGAGGCTGTCTTCATGGGTATGGAGTTTGGCTATCAGTTTCTGCTCGGCGATTCTGTGTAGTTTTGTATCTCGAAGGCTGCCTTGGAGGATGCTTACCCGAAGATTAAAGGCTGAATTTCCTGAACCACTGAAATGTTCCCTGACTGGGAGGGAATATTCCTGTATGGTGCATGGTGTCCATTCATCCATTGTCATAGTATCTGCTGGTCTCGTCAATATACCATGCCTCGGGGCATCCTTGAATGCAGTGTATGAGAAAGACAATATTGGCCGAGGTACGTGGTCAGGGGTGTTCCCATGTGTGATGGCAGTATCTGTGTCAATGATCTGACATGTCTTGCAGAGGTTGCCGTGGCAGGATTGCTTGGTATTGCGGTCAATGTTGTCTGGAAGGTTGGGTAGTTTACTGTGAACATTAGTTGAGAGTGTGTTACTGAAAAAGCACAGCAGGTCAGGCAGTACCTGAGGAGCAGGAAAATCTACGTTTTGGGCAAAGACCTTTAATCAGGAATGATACTGGGAGTTTAGGGGTGGTGAGATAAATGGGAGGGGGTGGGTCTGGGGAGAAGGTAGCTGAGAGTGCAATAGGTAGATGGAGGTGGGGTTAAACGTGATAGGTCAGAGAGGAGGGTGGAGGGTGGGAAGGAAGATTGGCAGGTAGGACAGGTCATGAGGACAG
>NW_025214173.1:2623-5760 GCF_004010195.1 Chiloscyllium plagiosum | reverse complement strand
CCAGTGAGATTTTCAAATGTGTCCCTGTATTGAGGGATTTATTAAAATAATTGGAGCTGGAATAACAAATGGGAAGGTCGGAATTAATGACAAAAATGTGACATAAACCACAAGAAACTCTCCCTCCCCAAACACACAGGCACATCCATAAGGGCAGGTGGTTTCTCGAACATTCCCACACACTCTATCACTCGAGAGCAGACACGGGTCACTCCTTCCCAGTTCCTAATACGGAGGGTGAAAACGTTGCTGTCCTGAAGGATTCTCTCCCAGTTTTCTGAAGACATACAGAGTTTGGAAATTTCTGTATTTTGGTCTAAATTGTGGTCGATCCTGCATCGTGGAGAAATGTAAACGCAGGGAAAACGTATTCACCACTTTTAACTGCCTGAGAGGCCTTCGGAACAGGAACGGGATCCCTTCCCTCGGGATCTTACCGTTTGTTCAATTCCCTGACGTCCGGCCGTTCACAAACAATGTCAGGGACAGAGGATTCCGGGGAATGTCAGTTATGGAATGTTGGGAACAGAACGTTCCGGGGATTCCTTGACCTGTCCGTCACCTTTCACCCCCACCCACCCCACCACATGATGTACTGTGCCTGGGAACACTGTAACATTAATGGAGTGAGAGACAGAGGGGACAATCACAGGAATGGGGACTAAAGGCATTGCCAGATCAGCTGAAATGGTTAGATATACTACATTCTCAATACACCTCACAGAACCAACGCGGACACCATAAACTCAGAGGAGATATCTGTTCACCGTGGAACCCTGTGCAGACCAGGCCAGTGTACTGCTCAGTACAACCCAGCAATCTGTCCAAAGTGGAACACTGTGCAGATTCATCCATTGTCCTGGTCAATGCAATCCGGCAAACTATCCAGTTTAAAAAATGCACAGATCATAGAACATAGAACAGTACGGCACAGAACAGGCACTTCAGCCCACGATGTTGTGCCGACCATGTCCGAGCTCAGTCAACCTCTCCTCATAAGATAAGTCCTCCAGTCCGGGCAGCATCCTGGTTAACCTCCTCTGAACCCTCTCCAAAGCATTCACATCTTTCTATAATAGGACGACCAGAACTGGACGCAGTATTCCAAGTGCGGTCTAACCAACGTTTTATAGAGCTGCAACAAGATCTCACGACTCTGAAACTCAATACCCCTGTTAATGAAAGGCAATACACCATATGCTTTCTTAACAACCCTGTCCACTTGGGTGGCCATTTTAAGGGATCTATGTACCTGCAGCCCAAGATCCCTCTGCTCCTCCACACTGCCAAGAATCCTATCCTTAATCCTGTACTCAGCTTTCAAATTCGACCTTCCAAAATGCATCACCTCGCATTTATCCAGGTTGTACTCCATCTGCCACCTCTTAGCCCATCTCTGCATCCTGTCAATGTCCCGCTGCATCCTACAAAGCCCTCTATACTGTCAACGACACCTCCAAGCTTTGTGTCGTCTGTAAGCTTGCTGACCCATCCTTCAATCCCCTCATCCAAGTCATTAATAAAAATTACAAACAATAGAGGCCCAGGGATAGAGCCCTGTGGAACACCACTCACCACAGACTTCCAGGCAGAATATTTTCCTTCTATTACCACTCGCTGTCTTCTGTTGGCCAGCCAATTCTGTATCCAGACAGCTATGTTCCCCTGCATCCGATTCCTCTTGACCTGCTGAATAAGCCTACCATGGGGAACCTTATCAAACGCTTTGATGAAGTCCATATACACCACATCCACAGCTCGACCCTCATCAACTTTTCCAGTCACAACCTCAAAGAACTCGATAAGGTTTGTGAGGCATGACCTGTCCCTCACAAAGCCGTGTTGACTGTATGTAATCAAGCCATGCTCTTCCAGATGGTCATAAATCCTATCCCTCAGAATCCTTTCTAACACCTCACAGACGACAGACGTGAGACTGACTGGTCTGTAATTGTCGGGGCTTTCCCTATTTCCTTTCTTGAAGAGAGGAATTACATTTGCCTCTCTCCAGTCCACAGGTACGACTCCAGTGGAGAGCGAGGATGCAAAGATCTTGGCAAGTGGTGAAGCATTTCTCGTTTCCCAAAGCAGCCGAGGACAAATCTGTTCCGGGCCTGGCGACTTGTCAATCTTAATGTATAACAAAATTTTCAGCACATCAGCTTCCTCTATCTCTATCCATTTCAGCATGCACACCTGCTCTTCAAAGGTTTCATTCACCAGAAAGTTCGTTTCTTTCGTAAAGACAGAAGCAAAAGACTCATTTAGGGCTTCCCCTACCTCCTCAGACTCCACACACAAATTCCCTATGCTATCCCTGATTGGCCCTACTCTTTCTTTGACCATTCTCTTATTCCTCCCATAATTGTAAAATGCCTTTGTGTTCTCCCTAATCCGTTCTGCCAAGCCTTTCTCGTGTCCTGTCCTGGCTCTCCTCAGACAATTTTTAAGCTCCTCCCTCGCCTGCCTGTAATCCTGTAGAGCTGAGCTTGACCCTAGCTTCCTCCACTTTATGTAAGCTACCTTCTTCCTTTTGACGAGCAGCTCCACCGCTCTCGTCATCCAAGTTTCCTTTATCTTACCACATCTTGTCTGTCTCAGAGGGACATATTTCAAAGTTTGTGCGAAGATTTGTAGCTCGGGTGCTCGTTGTTGTGGTTCTGTTCGCCGAGCTGGAAGTTTTTGTTGCAAACGTTTCGTCCCCTGGCTAGGCGACAACAACCCACCAGAACAAAGGACCCGATACCCAACATGAGCAAAACTAATGTAGTGTACAAAATACCATGCAAGGACTGCACAAAACACTATATAGGACAAACAGGAAGACAGCTAACAATCCGCATACATGAACATCAACTAGCCAGGAAACGACACGACCAGCTATCCTTAGTAGCCACACACGCAGACAACAAGCAACATGAATTCGACTGGGACAACACTACCATCATAGGGCAAGCCAGACAGAGAACAGCCAGGGAATTCCTAGAGGCATGGCATACATCCACAAACTCCATCAACAAACACATCGACCTGGACCCAATATACCAACCACTACAGCGGACAGCTGAAACTGACAACCGGAAGCGGCAGGGACAGACCACTATAAACACCGGAGGAAACACCAAAGAAGCGCTTCG
>NW_025214173.1:0-1981 GCF_004010195.1 Chiloscyllium plagiosum | reverse complement strand
CATTCTTTTTAAATGCTCTAAACCTTGGAACATCCAGCAACCATTCCTGCCCCTGAGAAACCTATGTCTCTGTTATGGCCACAACATCATGGCGCCAGGTACTGATCCATGCTCTACGTTCATCACTTTTATTCCTGATACTGCTTGCGTTAAAGCAAACACATTTTAACTGATACCTTGGTTCCTTGCCAGGAAAGTCCTTCCCACTAGCTGGTCTACCTCTTGATATTGTCTCATCTGCATCAACTCTCACCTCCGGTATACAGCTCAGGTTCCCACCCCCCTGCCATACTAGTTTAAACCTTCTCGAACTACTCGAGCAAACCTTCCACGCAGGACATTGGTCCCCTTCCAGTTCAGATGCAACCCGCCCTTCTTGTACAGGTCCCACGTTCCCCGGAAGGCATCCCAATTATCTACATATCTGAAGCCCTCCCTCCTACACCAGCTGTGCAGCCACATATTAAGCTGCGCCCGCTCCCTGTTCCTCGCCTCGCTATCTCGTGGCACCGGTAGTAAAATAGAGAACACTACTCTGTTCGTCCTGCTTTGCAGCTTCCATCCTAACTCCCTGAAATCACTTTTTATATCTTCGATCCTTTTCCTGGCTATATCATTAGTGCCAAAATGTAACAAGATTTCTGGGTGTTCGCCCTCCCCTGTTAGAACCTTATACACCTGATCGGAGATGTCCCGGACCCTGGCACCAGGGAGGCAACATACATTCCGGGAATCCCGATCCTGACCACAAAATCTCCTGTCGATTCCCCTAACTATCGAGTCCCCTACCACGAGTACTTTTCTATTCTGCCCCCTTCCCTTCTTTGCCACAGTGTCAGGCTCAGTGCCAGAGAACTGACTGCTATGGCTTTCCTCTGGTAGGTCATTCCCCCGCAGCAGTATCCAAAACGGTATACTTATTGCTGAGGGGAATGTCCACAGGGGATCTCTGCACTGTCTGACTGTCCCCTTTCCTCCCCCTAACTGTAACCCATTTATCCTTGTCCTGAGCCTTAGGAGTGACCAACTCCCAGTAACTCCGCTCAATTACCCTCTCAGCCTCCAGAATGATCCATAGTTCATCCAGCTCCAGCTCCAATTCCCTAACACGGTTTTCAAGGAGCTGGAGTTGGATGCACTTCCCACAGATGTAGCCAGCGGAGACGTGTGCCATGTCTTCCACCTGCCACATTCTGCAGGAAGAGCAAGCAACTGCCCGAGCATCCATACCCGAGTTATCTGAATATGCACTCAGTACTAAACTACAAAGCTTAGTTCAAGTTGCTATAAAATCAATAACAAACTTATATTCAATAGAGGAAGTTTAGAATGAACCTCACCTTATTAACTAGGTTAGAGGAGGAGGGCGGGTGGGAGACTCTACAGCTGGATAGATCATGTTAGGACACTTATCGTCAACCACAGACTAGACATCTGTTCACTATGGAAAAGTGGGATCGATGCTGGAATCCAAAGTAGACAGGCAGGAAGCTGGGAGAACACAGCAAGCCAGGCAGTATCAGGAGATAGAGAAGTCGATGTTTCGGGTGTAACCCTTCTGCAAGTATCCTGAAGGAGGGCTTCACCTGAAACATGAAATTCTACACCTCCTGATGCTGCCTGGATTGCTGTGTTCCTCCAGCAAGTATTCAACATGGGAAGCAGTGCAGACCACACCCGTGCATTATCTATAAACGCGGACTAGATAGCTGACCAGTATCGGGAGCTGAGTAGACCACAGCAATGTATTGATCTATTAACCTGGACTAGATATCTGTCCAGCATCGGGAGCTGTGCAGACCACAGCAGTGCATGAATCTATTAACCCGGACTAGATATCTGTTCAGCATCGGGAGCTGTGCAGACTACAACAGTGCATTTGTCAATAAACCCGGACTAGAAATCTGTCCAGCACGGGGAGCTGTGCAGACCACAGCAGTGCATTGATCTATAAACCAGAATTAGATATCTGTCCTGCACG
>NW_025214172.1:38229-40000 GCF_004010195.1 Chiloscyllium plagiosum | reverse complement strand
GTCACGGTCACCCAATCAATATGTATGTTGCCTTATCTAGATGCTCCTTTCTGTAAATTGACTATATAATTCATTAAGAAACTGCTGTTCCAGAGAGAAGATCAAGAATTTATGTCTCTGTGCACATGGGTGATCGTTCTCTCCCTCCAGGGCCCGAAATAAAGATGGAGGAGGTAAAGCTATACTGTGTCTCTGAGCCTTTTGCTTTGACTGAGGGGGTATGCAGGATGACAATGCATGGCTTCATGCATGGAAAATCATGTCTCATGAACTTGATTGAGTTTTTTTGAAGAAGTAGTAAAGAGGATTGATGAGTGCAGAGTGGTGGATGTGATCTATGTTGACATCAGTAAGGCATTTGACAAGGTTCCCCTTGGGAGATTGGTTAACAAAGTGAGATCTCCTGGAATACAGGGAGAACTAGCCATCTGGATACAGAACTGGCTCGAAGGTATAAAGTGGTGGTGGAGGGTTGTTTTTCAGACTGGAGGCAAATGACCAGTGGAGTGCCACAAGGATTGGTGCTGGGTCCACTACTTTTTATCATTTATATAAATGATTTGGCTGTGAACACAGGAGCTATAGTTAGTAAGTTTGCAAATGACACCAAAATTGGAGGTGCAGTGGACAGTGAAGAAAGTTACCTCAGTCTACAACAGGATCTTGATCAGATGGGCCAGTGGGCTGAGGAGTAGTAGATGGAGTTTAATTTAGACAACTGTGATGTGCTATGTTTTGAAAAAGTAAATGTTAGCAGGATGTATACACTTGTGGTGAGGTCCTAGACAGTGTTGATGAATGAAGAGACTTTGGATTGCACGTTCGTAGTTCCTTCAAAGTAGAGTCGCAGGTAGATAGGATAGTTAAGAAAGCTTTTGGTATGCTTTCCTTTATTGGTCAGTATTGAGTATAGGAGTTGGGAGGTCATGTTGTGGCTCACAGGGTGTTGGTTAGGCCACTTCTGGAATATTGCTTGCAATTCTGGTCTCCTTCCTGTCAGAAGCAGCCTGAAGTCGTGGTCCACATTGGCACCAACGACATATGTAGGAAGAGGGCTGAGGATGTTAGGCAGGCTTTCAGGGAGCTAGGTTGGAAGCTCAGAGTTAGAACAAACAGAGTTGTTGTCTCTGGTTTGTTACCCGTGCCACGTGATAGAGAGTCGAGGAATAGGGAGAGAGAACAGTTAAATGCATGGCTACAGGGATGGTGCAGGAGGGAGGGATTCCGGTATCTGGATAACTGGGGTTCTTTCTGGGGAAGGTGGGACCTCTATAAACAGGATGGTCTACACCTGAACCTAAGGGGCACCAGTATCCTTGTTGGGAGGTTTGCTAGTGCTCTTGGGGGGGGTTAAATTAACTCTGTAGGGGCATGGGAACCCAGACTGTAGCTTTAGGGTGCAGAACCTGGAGTGTAGGGAGGTTAGGAACATGGCATCAAGCTCAAAGGAGGGTGCCTGGAAACAGGAAAGTGGCTTGAAGTGTGTATACTTCAATGCAAGAAGTATACGAAATAAGCTCGGTGAACTTGCAGCGTGGGTTGGTACCTGCGATTTCAATGTTGTGGCCATTTCAGAGACATAGCTAGAGGAGGGACAGTGATGGTTGTTGCAGATTCCAGAATTTAGATGTTTCTGTAAGAACAGAGATGATGTAAAAGAGGGGGTGGTTTGGCATTGTTAACCAAAGGTAGTATTACAGAAGCTGAGACAACTTTGAGGACTCATCCACTGAGGTAGTTTGGGCTGAGGTTAGGAACAGGAAAGGTGAGG
>NW_025214172.1:26548-30831 GCF_004010195.1 Chiloscyllium plagiosum | reverse complement strand
GTTTGGGTTGAATTTGCGGTAAGACTGCTCTGACCTTTGCTTTACTGCTTCTGCTATGAGTCCCGAGATTGGTGATCCCATGGGTGTTCTGTTGATTTGTTCGTATATCTGGTTGTTGAATGTGAAGTGTGTTGTGAGGCACAAGTCCAGTAGTTTAAGTATGCCGTCTTTGTTGATAGGTTCAGCGTCCTGTTTTCTGTTCTGTATGTTCAGTAGGTTGGCTATTGTTTCTCTGGCTAAGGTTTTGTCAATCGAGGTGAACAGTGCCGTCACGTCGAATGATATTATGGTTTCTTCTTTGTCTATGTGTATATTTCTGATGATGTCCAAGAATTCCTGTGTTGATTGTATAGAGTGTTTGGATCCACTGACCAGGTGTTTCCGTTTCTGTTGTAGTTCTTTGGCCAGTTTGTATGATGGTGTCCCTGGTAGTGATACTATGGGTCTGAGTGTGATGTCTGGTTTGTGTACTTTAGGTAATCCATAGAATCTGGGGGTGTTGTTGCTTTCCGGTTTCATTCTTTGTCGGTCAGCTCTGGTATTCTGTCCGTTTTTTTATAGATGCCTTAGTGTGTTATTTATCCTATTGGTGAGCTGTGGGGTGGGGTCAAATTCCCTCTTTTGGTAGGTGTTGGTATCTTCAAGTAGTTGTTGTGTTTTTTGGATGTAATCAGATTTATCTAGGATGACCATCATTCTGCCTTTATCTGCTGGTTGTATGATTATGTTCTTATCGTTTCTTAGTGATTTCAGTGCTTCCCTCTCCTTGGTGTTGAGGTTATGTGTTTGTCTTTTCCTTGTTATCAGGGGTACGATACTTTGGTCAGGGTCAGGTTGGTGGCGGTGTGTGGACAGCAGTGAGAGTCAGACTGGGGGCGGTGTGTGGACGGGAGTGGTGGCCAGGCTGGGGGCGCTGTTGAACGGCGGTGAGGGTCAGGCTAGGGGCAGTGTGTGGATAGAGGTGAGGGTCAGGCTGGGGGCAGTTTGTGGACGGCGGTGAGGGTCAGACACGGGGGTTGTGGGCGAGCGGTGAGGGACAGGCTGGGGCCGGTGTGTCAGTGGTTGTGAGGGTCAGGCTGGTGGCAGTGTGTGGACGGTGGTGAGGGTCAGGCTGGAGGCGGTGCTGGATGGCGGTGAGGGTTTAGGCTGGTGACGGTTTGTCGAGGGCGATGAGGGTCAGGCTTTGAATGGTATGTGGACGGCAGTGAAGGTCAGATTGGGGGCGGTGTGAGGGTGGCGGTGAGGGTCAGGCTGAGGGCGGTGTGTGGATGGCGGTGAGGGACAGGCTGAGGTCGGTGTGTAGACGGCGGTTAGGGTCAGGCTGGGGGCGGTTTTGGGCGGCAATAAGGATCAGGCTGGGGGCTGTGTTGGACGGTCGTGAGGGTCAGGCTCGTGGCGGTATTGCACGGCGGTGAGGTTAAGGTTGGGGGCTGTGTTGGACGGCAGAGGCTGGCTGATGTCGGTGCGTGGACGGCAGAGACTGAGTGGGTGGCATTGGACTTCAAAAAAGGGTCAAGCTGGTGACGGTGTGTGGACGGGGTTGAAGGTACAGCTCGGTACGGTGTGTGGACTGCGGGGAGGGTCAGGCTGCGGGCCAAGTGTGGACGGTGGTGTGTATCAGGCAGGGGGCGTTGTGTGGTCGGCAGTGAGGGTCAAGAAGGGAGCGGTGTGTATGCAACATTGAGGGTCAGGCTGGGGGTCGTGTTGACAGGTGGTCAGAGTCAGGCTGGGGTCGGTGTGTGGACAGCGGTGAGAGACAGACTGGGGACGGTGTGTGGACGGGAGTGGTGGTCAGGCTGGGGGCGATGTTGAACGCCGGTGAGGGTCAGGCTGGGGACCGTGTGTGGAAGGCGGTGAGGGTCAGGCTGCGGGCGGTGTGTGGATTTTGGTGAGGGTGAGGCTGGGGGCTGTGTGTCTACCGTGGTGATGGTCAGGGTGGGGGCAGTGTGTGGCTGGGGCTGAGGTTAGGGTAGGGGCAGTGTGTGGATGGCGGTGAGGGTCAGGCTGGGGGCAATGTGTGGATGGCGGTGAGGGTCAGGTTGTGGACGGTGTGTGGGCAGCAGTAAGGTTCAGGCTGGGGCCGTGTTGGACGGAGGAGAGGGTCAGGCTATTGGTGTTGTGTGGACAGTGGTGAGGGTCAGGCTGGAGTCAGTGTGTGGATGGCTGTGGGGGTCAGGCTAGGAACGTTGTATGGGCAACATTGAAGGTCAGGCTAGAGGCGGTGTGTGGACGGCACTGGGGGTCAGGCTGGGAAAGGTGTGTGGATGGTGGTGAGGGTCAAAAAGGGAGCGGTGTGTATGCGACATTGAGGGTCAGGCTGGGGTCGTGTTGAGAGGTGGTCAGGGTCAGGCTGGGGGCGGTGTGTGGATAGCGGTGAGAGACAGACTGGGGGCGGTTTGTGGACGGGAGTGGTGGTCAGGCTGGGGGCGATGTTGAACGGTGTCAGGCTGGGGACATTGTGTGGACTTCGGTGAGGGTCAGTCTCGTAGCGATATATGGATGTTGGATAGGGTCATGCTGGGGGCAATGTTGGACGGCGGTGAAGGTCAGGCCGGGGGCTTTGTTGGATGGTGGTGAGGGTCAAGCTGGGGCTGCGTTTGACAGCGGTGAGGGTCAGCCTGGGGGTGGCATTGGACTTCAATAAAGGGTCAGGCTGGGGATGGTGTGTGGACGGGGTTGAAGGTCCGGCTGGGTACGGTGTGTGGACGGCGGTGAGCATCAGGCTAGGGCAGTGTGTGGACGGCGGTGGTGAGCATCAGGCTAGGGCAGTGTGTGGACGGCGGTGAGGGTCAGGCTGGGAGCCGAGTGTGGACGGTGGTGTGGGTCAGGGAGCGGGCCTTGTGTGGACGGCAGTGAGGGTCAGGCTGGGGGCGGTGAGGGTTATTCTGGGGCGGTGTGTGGGGCACGGTGAGGGTCAAGCTGGGGGCAGTATGTCAGTGGTGATGAGGGTCAGGCAGGGGTCGGTGTTTCAGGGACGGTGTGGGTCAGGCTGAGGGCAGTGTGTCGGGGGCGGTGAGGCCCAGTCTGTTGCGGGATGTGGACTAAGGTGAGGGTCAGTCTGGGGTCCGAGTGTGGACGGTTGTATGCGTCAGGGTGGTGGTGTGTGGGCAGCAGTGAGGGAGAGGCAGTGGGCGGTGTGTGGACGGTGGTGAGGGTCAGGCTGTCGGTGGTGTGTGGGCAGCAGTCAGGGTCAGGCTATGGGCGATTTTGAACGGCGGAGAGGGTCAGGCTGTTGGCGGGGTGTGGACAGTGGTGAGGGTCAGACTGGGGGCGGTGTTTGTTGGCGTTGATGGTCAGGCTGGGGGTGATGTGTGAAGATGGTGAGGGTCAGGCTGGGGATGATGTTGGATGGCGGTGAGGGGCAGGCTATGGGCGTTGAGGGTAATGCTGGTGGCGGTGTGTGGGGCGCGGTGAGTGTCAGGCTGGGGGCTGTGTGTCGGTGGCGGTGAGGGTCAGGCAGGGGTCAGTTCGTGGAAAGCTGTGAGGGTCAGGCTGGGAAAGGTGTGTGGGCGGCATTGAGGATCAGGCTGGGAGTGGTTTTGAAAGGCAGTCAACATCAGGCTGGGATCGCTGTGTGGACAACAGTGAGAGTCAGGATTGGGGCGGTGTGTGGACTGGCAGAGCCGGTCATTATGGGGGCGATGTTGAACGGCGGTGAGGGTCTGGTTGGCGGCAGTGTGTGGACGACCTGAGGGTCAGGCTGGGAGAGATGTTCGATAGTGGTGAGGGTCAGACTGGGAACCATGTGTGGACAGCAGTGAGGGTCAGGCTGGGGGGTAGTGGACGTCGGTGAGGGTCACCTGGGGGCAGTGTGTGGACGGCAGTGAGGGTCAGGCTGGGGACAATGTGTGGACAGTGGTGAGGTTCAGGCTGGGGGTGGTGTTGGGCAGCGGTGAAGGTCAGGCTATGGGCTGTGTGTCGACGGTGGTGAGGATCAGACTTCGGATGGTTCGTGGACGGTGGTGAGGGTCAGGCTTGGTGCTGTGTGTGGACGGTGGTGAGGGACAAGCTGGGGGCGGTGTGTGTTGGCGTTGATTGTCAGGCTGGGGGCGGTGTTGGACAGCAGTGAGTGTCAGGCTGTGGGCGATGTGTGATGGTGGCGTGGGTCAGGCTGGGGATGATGTTGGATGGCGGTCAGGGGCAGGCTATTGGCGTTGAGGGTCATGCTGGGGGTGGTGTGTGGGGCGCGGTGAGGGTCAGGCTGGGGGCGGTGAGTCGGGGCGATGAGGGTCAGGCTGGTATCAGGGTGTCGGGGCGTTGTGAGTCAGGCTGCGGGCGGATTG
>NW_025214172.1:18986-23739 GCF_004010195.1 Chiloscyllium plagiosum | reverse complement strand
GGGGGGGGAGGGGCAGGGGGGGGATGGAGTGGGGATGGCAGTGTGGGTCAGGCTGGGGGTGGTGTTGGAAGGCAGTGAGGGTCAGGCTCGGGGCTGTGAGTGGACAGTTGTGAGTGTCAGACTGGGGGTGGTTTTGGATGGCAGAGAGGGTCAGGCTGGGGGCGGTGTGTGGACGGCGGTGTGGGTTGGGCTGGGGGCAGTGTTGGATGGCGGTGAGGGTCGGGCTGAGGGCGGCGTTGCACGGTGATGAGTATCTGACTGGGGGCGGTGTGTGGACGACGGTGAGTGTCAGGCTGGGGGCGGTGTGTGAACTGCAGTGAGGGTCAGGCTGGAGGCAGTGTTGGATGGTGGTGATGGTCAGGTTGGGGGCATTATGTGGATGGCGGTGAGGGTCATGCTGGGGCTGGTGTGTGGACAGTTGTGAGTGTCAGACTGGAGGTGGTGTAGAACGGTGGTGAGGGTCAGGCTAGGGGCGGTGTTAGATGGTAGTGAGGGTCCGGCTGGCGGCAGTGTGTAAGCAGCAATGAGGGTCAGGGTAGGGGCGGTGTAGACCGGGGGTGAGGGTCAGGCTGGGGTCCGAGTGTGGGCGGCGGTGAGGGTCAGGCTGGGGGTGGTGTGTGGACAGTAGTGAGGGTCAGGCTGGGGGCAGTGTGTAGGCAGCAGTGAGGGTCAGGCTAGGGGCAGTGTGTGGACGGTGCTGAGTGTCTGATTTGGGGCGGTGTGTGGACAGTTGTGAGGGTCAGGCTGGGGGTGCTGTAGAACGGGGTGAGGGTCAGGCTGGGGTCCGACTGTGGGCAGCGGTGAGGGTCAGACTGGGGGTGGTGTGTGGACGGTGGTGAGGATCAGGCTGGGGGTAGTGTAGAATGGCACTGAGGGTCAGGCTGGGTGCGGTGTTTGGACGGCAGTGAGGGTCAGGCAGGAGGCGGAGTGTGAAAGGCAGTGACGGTCAGACTGGGGACGTTGTGTGGACTTCGGTGAGGGTCAGGCTGGGGGCAGAGTGTGGACGGCAGTGAGTGTCAGGCTGGAGGCTGAGAGTAGAAGGCGGTGACGGTTATGGATGGGGGCGATGTTGGACAGCGGTTAGGGTCAGGCTTGGGAATGTGTGTGGATGGTGGTGAGGGACAGGCTGGGAACGTGCATGAATGGCAGTGAGCGTCAGGCTGGGGGCACTGAGTGGACAATGGTGCCGGTCAGGTTGTGCGTGGTATGTGTGCAGTAGTGAGGGTCAGGCAGGAGGAGTTGTGTGGATGGCGGTGGGAGTCATGCTGGGGCCGGGATGTGGACAGTTGTGAGGGTCAGGCTGGGGGCGGTGAGTGGACGGCGGAGAGGGTCAAACTGGGGAAGGTGTAGAATGGCAGTGAGGGTCAGGCTTGGGCTAGTGTGTGCGCAGCGGTGAGGGTCAGGATAGGGGCTGAGTTGGAGGGTGGTGAGGGTGGGGGCGGAGTGGGCATGGCAATATGGGTCAGGTTTGGACGGCGGTAAGGGGCAGGCATGGAACTGTGTCTGATGGCGGTGAGGTTCAGGCTGAGGGCGTGTGTAAATGGCAGCGAGGGTCAGGTTGGAGGCGCTGAATGGACAATGGTGAGGGTCAGGCTGTGGGTGGTGTGTGGGTGGTGGTGAGGATCAAGCTGGGGGTGGTGTGTGGACAGCAGTGAGGGTCCAGCTGGGGGCGCTGAATGGACAATGGTGAGGGTCAGGCTGGGGGCGGAGGGTGGACGGTAGTGATGGTCAGACTGTGGACATTGTGTGGACTTCGGTTAGGGTCAGGCTGGGTGCAGTGAGTGGGCGGCAGTGAGGGTCAGGCTGGGGGCAGTGTGTGGGCGGCGGTGAGGGTCAGGCAGGGGGCGGTATATGGGCGGCGGTGAGGCTCGTGTGTGGACAGTGGTGAGGGTCAGGCTGGGGGTAGTGTAGAACGGCGGTGAGGGTTAGGATGGGGGCGGTGTGTGGACGGCAGTGAGGGTCAGGCTCGGGGCGGAGTGTGAAAGATGGTGACGGTCAGGCTGGGGGCAGTGTGTGGATGGCAGTGAGGGTCAGGCTGGGGCTGTGAGTGTAAGGCGGTGTCGGTTAGGGATGGGGACGATGTTGGACGGCGGTAAGGGGCAGGCTTGGGACTGTGTCTGATGGCGGTGAGGGTCAGACAGGGGGTGGTGTGTATACGACAGTGATGGTCAGGCTAGGGACGTTGTGTGGACTTTGGTGAGGGTCAGGCTGGGGGTAGTGTGTGGGCGGCACTGAGGGTCAGGCTGGGGCTGTGAGTGGAAGGCGGTGTCGGTTAGGGATGGGGACGATGTTGGACGGCGGTAAGGGGCAGGCTTGGGACTGTGTCTGATGGCGGTGAGGGTCAGGCTGGGGTCGTGTGTGAATGGCAGCGAGGATCAGGCTGGGGGCGCTGAATGGAAAATGGTGAGGGTCAGGCTGGGGGCGAAGTGTGAATGGCGGTGATGGTCAGACTGGGGACATTGTTTGGACTGTGGTGAGGGTCAGGCTGGGGGCAGTGTGTGGGCGGCAGTGAGGGTCAGGCTGGGGGCTATGAATGGAAGGCGCTGACGGTTATGGATGGGGGCGATGTTGGACGGCGGTAAGGGGCAGGCTTGGGACTGTGTCTGACGGCGGTTAGGGTCAGGCTGGGGGCAGTGTGTGAATGATGGGGACGGTGAGTGGAAGGTGGTGAGTCGGAGTGTGAACGTCGGTGATGGTCAGACTGCGGACATTGTTTGGACTGTGGTGAGGGTCAGGCTGGGGGCATTGTGTGGGCGGTAGTGAGGGTCAGGCTGGGGGCTGTGAGTGGAAGGCGCTGATGGTTATGGATGGGGGCGATGTTGGACGGCGGTAAGGGGCAGGCTTGGGACTGTGTCTGATGGCGGTTAGGGTCAGGCTGGGGGCAGTGTGTGAATGGCAGCGAGGGTCAGGCTGGACCCGCTGAATGCACAATGGTGAGGGTCAGGCTGTGGGTGGTGTGTAGTCGGTGGTGAGGGTCAGGCTGGGGGCGGAGTGTGGAGGGTGGTGAGGGTCAGTCTGGGGGCGGAGTGTGAACGGCGGTGACGGTCAGACTGGGGACATTTTGTGGACTTCGGTGCGGATCAGGCTGGGGGCAGTGTGTGGACGGCAGTGAGGGTCAGGATGGGGGCTGTGAGTGGAAGGCGGTGAGGGTCAGGCTGAGGGCGATGTTTTTCGGTGATGAGGGGCAGGCTTGGGACTGTGTGTGGACGGCGTGAGGGTCAGGCTGGGCGCGCTGAATTGGACAATGGTGAGGGTCAGGCTGGGGTCGGAGTGTGAACGTCGGTGATGGTCAGACTGGGGACATTGTTTGGACTGTGGTGAGGGTCAGGCTGGGGGCATTGTGTGGGCGGTAGTGAGGGTCAGGCTGGGGGCTGTGAGTGGAAGGCGCTGATGGTTATGGATGGGGGCGATGTTGGACGGCGGTAAGGGGCAGGCTTGGGACTGTGTCTGATGGCGGTTAGGGTCAGGCTGGGGGCAGTGTGTGAATGGCAGCGAGGGTCAGGCTGGACCCGCTGAATGCACAATGGTGAGGGTCAGGCTGTGGGTGGTGTGTGGTCGGTGGTGAGGGTCAGGCTGGGGGCGCTGAATGGACAAGGGTGAGGGTCAGGCTGGGGGCGGAGTGTGGAGGGTGGTGAGGGTCAGTCTGGGGGCGGAGTGTGAACGGCGGTGACGGTCAGACTGGGGACATTTTGTGGACTTCGGTGCGGATCAGGCTGGGGGCAGTGTGTGGACGGCAGTGAGGGTCAGGATGGGGGCTGTGAGTGGAAGGCGGTGAGGGTCAGGCTGAGGGCGATGTTTTTCGGTGATGAGGGGCAGGCTTGGGACTGTGTGTGGACGGCGTGAGGGTCAGGCTGGGCGCGCTGAATTGGACAATGGTGAGGGTCAGGCTGGGGTCGGAGTGTGAACGTCGGTGATGGTCAGACTGGGGACATTGTTTGGACTGTGGTGAGGGTCAGGCTGGGGGCATTGTGTGGGCGGTAGTGAGGGTCAGGCTGGGGGCTGTGAGTGGAAGGCGCTGATGGTTATGGATGGGGGCGATGTTGGACGGCGGTAAGGGGCAGGCTTGGGACTGTGTCTGATGGCGGTTAGGGTCAGGCTGGGGGCAGTGTGTGAATGGCAGCGAGGGTCAGGCTGGACCCGCTGAATGCACAATGGTGAGGGTCAGGCTGTGGGTGGTGTGTGGTCGGTGGTGAGGGTCAGGCTGGGGGCGCTGAATGGACAAGGGTGAGGGTCAGGCTGGGGGCGGAGTGTGGAGGGTGGTGAGGGTCAGGCTGGGGGCGGAGTGTGAACGGCGGTGACGGTCAGACTGGGGACATTTTGTGGACTTCGGTGCGGATCAGGCTGGGGGCAGTGTGTGGACGGCAGTGAGGGTCAGGCTGGGGGCTGTGAGTGGAGGGCGGTGAGGGTCAGGCTGACGGCGAAGTTTTTGGGTGATGAGGGGCAGGCTTGGGACTGTGTGTGGACGGCGTGAGCGTCAGGCTGGTGGCGGTGTTGAACGGCAGTGAGGGTCAGTCTGGAGGCGGTGTGTGGACGGAGGTGAGGGTCATGCGGGGGATGGAGTGTGGATGGCAGTGTTGGTCAGGCTGGGGCGGTGTTGGACGGCAATGAGGGTCAGGCTGGGGGCTGTGAGTGGACAGTTGTGAGTGTCAGGCTGGGGGTGGTGTTGGATGGCCGTGAAAGTCAGGCTGGGGGCGGTGTGTGGACGGCGGTGTTGGTCAGGCTAGGGGCAGTGTTGGATGGCGGTGTGGGCCTA
>NW_025214172.1:11824-15814 GCF_004010195.1 Chiloscyllium plagiosum | reverse complement strand
GGCGGTTGGTGGATGGCGGTGACTGTCAGGCTGGGGGCGGTGTGTTCGAAGTCGGTGAGGGTCAGGCTGGGGGTGGTGTATGGATGGTGGTGAGGGTCAGGCTGGAGGTGATGTGTAGATGGCAGTGAGGGTCAGGGTGGGGACGGTGTGTGGACTACGATGAGGGTCAGGCTTGGGTCAGGGTTGGACGGCAGTGAGCGTCAGGCTGGTGGCAGTGTGTGAGCGGCGTTGAGAGTCAGGCTACGGGTGGTTTGTGCTCGGCAGTGAGGGTCAGTCTGGGGGCGGTGTGTGTACGCTGGTGAGTGTCAGACTGGGGGTGGTGTGTTGACGTTGGTGAGGGTCAGGCTGGGGATAGTGTTAGGATGGCTCTGAGGGTCAGGCTGGCGGCTATTAGTGGAAAGCGGTGAGGGTCAGGGTGGGGGCTATTAGTAGATGGCTCTGAGGGTCCGGTTGGGGGTGGTGTTGGACGGTGGTGAGGGACATTCTAGGGGAGATGTGTGGACGGCAGTAAGGATCAGGCAGGGGATGGTGTTTGACAGCATTGAGGGTGAGGCTGGGGGCGGTGTGTGGACGGCAATTTGGGTCTGGCTGGGGTCTGTGAGCATTCAGCAGTGAGGGTCAGGCTGGGGGCAGTGTGTGTGTGGACCAGAGGGTCAGGCTGGGGCGGTGTGTGGGCAATGTTGGAAGGCAGTGAGCGCAACGCTGGTGGCCGTGTTGGACGGTATTGAGGATTAGGCTGGGGACAGTGTATGGTCGGCGGTGCGGGTCAGGCTGGGGGTGGTGTTGGATGGTGGTGAGGGTCAGACTGGGGCGGCGATGAGGGTCAAGCTTGGGACTGGTGTTGACGGTGGTGAGAGTCAGGCTGAAATTGTTGTTTAACGGTGGTAATGGTCAGGCTGCAGTCGGAGTTGAATGGTGGTGAGGGTCAGGCTGGAGATGGTGTTGGACTGTGGTGAGGGTCAGGCTGGGTGCGGTGTGCGGATGGTGGTGATGGTCAGGCTGGGGACAATGTGTGAATGTCAGTGAGGGACAGGCTGGGTGCCGTGTGTGGACAGTGTTGAGGGCCAGGCTGGAGTTTGTGTAGAATGGCTGTGACGGTCAGGCTGGGTTCAGTGTGTGGACGGCAGTGAGGGTCAGGCTGAGAGCAGGGTGTGAACTGCCATGAGCTGTAGCCTGTGTGCGGTGTGTGAACGTCGGTGATTGTCTGGTTGGGGGTGGTGTGTGGTCTTCAATGATGGTCACGCTGGGGACGTTGTGTGGTCTTTGGTACGGGTCAGGCTAGGGTCAGTGTGCCGACGGCAGTGAGGGTCAGGCTGTGGGCGGTGTATGGACGTCGGTGAGGGTCAGGCTGGGTACATTGTGTGGACGGAAGTGAGGGTCAGGCTGGGGCCGGTGTGTGGACGGCAGTGAGGGTCAGCCTGCGGACAGTGTTGGAAGGCAGTGAGCGTCACAATGGGGGCCGTGTAGGACGGTGATGAGGGTCAGACTGGGGACAGTGTACGGTCGGCGGTGCGGGTCAGGCTGGGGGTGGTGTTGGATGGTGGTGAGGGACATCTGGGGGTGGTGTTGGATGATGGTGAGGGACATCTGGGGGTGGTGTTGGAGGTTGGGAGGGGACATCTGGGGGTGGTGTTGGATGGCGGAGAGGGACTTGCTGAGGGCGGTGTGTAGACGGCAGTGGCGGTCAGGCTGGAGGTGGTATTGGACAGCGGTGAGGGACATGCTGGGAGCGGTGTGTGGTCGGCAGTGACGGTCAGGCTGTGGGCGGTGTGGGGACAGCAGTGACGGTCAGGCTTGAGGTAGTGTTGGACAGCGATGAGTGTCAGGCTGGGGGCGGTGTGTGGTCCGCATTGTGGGTCAGGCTGGGGCGGTGTGTGGACGGCAGTGACGGTCAGGCTGGGGGTGGTGTTGGACAGGGGTGAGGGTCAGGCTGGCGGCGGTGTGTGGTCGGCAGTGAGGGTCAGGCTGGGGGCGGTGTGCGGACAGCAGTGACTGTAAGGCTGGGGGCGGAGTGTGGTTGGCAGTGAGGTCAGGCTGGGGGCGGAGTGTGAACAGCGGTGTCGGTCAGACTGGGGACGTTGTGTGGACTTTGGTGATGGTCGAGCTGGGGCAGTGTGTGGAACGCAGTGCGCGTCAGGCTGAGGGCTGTGAGTGGAAGGCAATGAGGGTCAGGTTAGGGCCAGTGTGTGGGCGGCATTGAGGATCAGGCTTGGGACTGTGTGTGGACGGTGGTGAAGGTCAGGCTGGAGATGGTGTTGAACGCCAGTGAGGGTCAGGCTGGAGGCGGTGTTGCATGGCAGTGAGGGTCAAGCTGGGGGCGGTGTTGCACGGCAGTGAGGGTCAGGCTGGGGACGTTGTGTGGACTTTGGTGAGGGTCGGGCTGGGGGCAATGTGTGGACCGCAGTGAGCGTCAGGCTGGGGCCTGTGAGTGGAAGGCAATGAGGATCATGTTGGGAACGGTGTGTGGGCGGCATTGAGGATCAGGCTTGGGGCTGTGTGTTGACGGCGGTGAAGGTCAGGCTGGAAGTGGTGTTGAACGGCAGTGAGGGTCAGGCTGGGGGCGGTGTTGTACGGCAGTGAGGGTCAGGCTGGGGGCAGTGTGTGGACGGCAGTGAGGGTCAGGCTGGGGACAGTGTTGGATGGTGGTGTGGCTCGGGCTTAGGGCAGCGTTCGACGGTGTTGAGGGTCAGGCTGGGGGCGCTGTGTGGACGGCAGTGAGTGTCAAGCTTGGTGCGGTGTGTGATCGGCAGTGAGGGTTAGGCTGGGGGCAGTGTTGGATGGCGGTGAGGTTCATGCTGGGGCTGGTGTGTGGACAGTTGTGAGTGTCAGATTGGGGGCGGTGTGTGGACTGTTGTGAGGGTCAGGCTGGGGCGGTGTGTGGACGGCGGTGACGGTCAGGCTCGGGCAGTGTAGATCGGCGGTGAGGGTAAGGCTGGCGGTGGTGTGTGGGTGGCGTTGAGGGTTAGGCTAGGGGCGGTGTTGGATAGTGATGAGGGTCGTCTGGGGGCAGTGTTGGATGGCTCTGAGGGACAGGCTGTGGACGGTGTGTGGTTGGCGGTGAGGTTCAGGCTGGGGGCAGTGTGTGGACAATGGTGAGGGTCAGGATGTGAGTGGAGCAGAACGGTGGTGAGGGTCAGGCTGGGGCGGAGTGTGGATTGCAGTGAGGGTCAGGTTGGGGGCGGAGTGTGAATGGCAGTGAGGGCCAGGCTGGTGGCGGTGTGTGGACAGTGGTGCGGGTCAGGCTGGGAGTGGTGTAGAATGGCGGTGAGTGTCAGGCTGGGGCGGTGAGTGGTAGGCGGTGAGGGTCAGGCTGTGGGCGGTGTGTGGATGGCAGTGAGGGTGAGGCTGGAGGCTGTGAGTGGAAGGCGGTGAGGGTCAGGCTGGGGGCGATGTTGGATGGCAGTGAGCGGCAGGCTTGTGACTATGTGTGGATGGCGGTGAGAGTCAGGCTGGAGGCACTGTGTGGACGGCGGTGTGGGTCAGCCTGTGTGCAGTGTTTGAACGGCAGTGGGGGTCAGGCTGGAGACAGTTTGGAACCGCATAGTGGTCAGGCTGGTGGCGGTGTTGAACGGCGGTGAGAGTCAGGCTGGGTACATTGTGTGGACGGAAGTAAGGGTCAGGCTGGGGCCAGTGTGTGGAAGGCAGTGAGCGTCACACTGGGGGCTGTGTAGGACGGTGGTGAGGGTCAGACTGGGGACATTGTATGGTCGGCGGTGCGAGTCAGGCTGAGGGTGGTGTTGGATGGTGGTGAGGGTCATTTGGGGGTGTTGTTGGATGGTGATGAGGGACATCTGGGGGTGGTGTTGGATGGCGGAGAGGGACTTGCTTGGGGCGGTGTGTGGTCGGAGTGAGGGTCAAGCTGGGAGGGGTGTTTGGACTGTTGTGAGGGTCAGGCTGGGGCGGTGTTGGACATGGTGAGGGTCAGGTTGGTGGCGTTGTGTGGTCGGCAGTGAGGGTCAGGCTGGGGGTGGTGTGTGGATGGCAGTGACT
>NW_025214172.1:10478-11548 GCF_004010195.1 Chiloscyllium plagiosum | reverse complement strand
GTTAGGGTCAGGCTCGGGGCAATGTAGATCGGCAGTGAGGGTAAGGCTGGCGGCGGTGTGTGGGTGGCGGTGAGGGTCAGGCTGGGGGCGGTGTTCGATAGTGGTGAAGGTCCGTCTGGGGGCAGTGTTGGATGGCTCTGAGGGACAGGCTGTGGGCGGTGAATGGTCGGCGGTGAGGTTCAGGCTGGGGGCGGTGTGTGGACAATGGTGAGGGTCAGGCTGTGACTGGAGTAGAATGGTGGTGAGGGTCAGGCTGGGGCGGAGTGTGGATTGCAGTGAGGGTCTGGCTGGGGGCGGTGTGTGGACAATGGTGAGGGTCAGGCTGGGAGTGGTGCAGAAGGGTGTTGAGGGTCAGGCTGGGGGCGGAGTGTGGATTGCAGTGAGGGTCAGGCTGAGGGCGGTGTGTGGACAGTGGTGCGGGTCAGGCTGGGAGTGGTGTAGAATGGCGGTGAGTGTCAGGCTGGGGCGGTGTCTGGACGGCGGTGAGGGTCAGGCTGTGGGCGGTGTGTGGACTGCAGTGAGGGTCAGGCTGCAGGCTGTGAGTGGAAGGCAGTGATGGTCAGGCTGGGGGCGATTTTGGATGGCAGTGAGGGGCAGGCTTGTGACAGTGTGTGGATGGCGGTGAGGGTCAGGCTGGAGGCGGTGTATGGACGGCGGTGTGGGTCAGGCTGTGTGCAGTGTTTGAACGGCAGTGGGGGTCAGGCTGGAGACAGGTTTGAACGGCATAATGGTCAGGCTGGAGGCGGTGTTGAATGGCGGTGAGAGTCAGGCTGGAGACGGTGTTGGATGGTGGTGAGGGTTAGGCTGGGGGCATTGTGTGGACGACAGTGAGTGTCATGCTGGGGGCGGAGTGTGCACAGTTGTGAGGGTCAGGCTGGGGGTGGTGTGTGGACGGCAGTGACTGTCAGGCTGGAGGTGGTGTTTGACAGCGGTGAGAGTCAGGCTGGGGGCGGTGTGTGTCGGCAATGAGGGTCCGTCTAGGGGCGGTGTTGGATGGTGGTGAGGTTCTGGGTGGGGGCGTTATCGGACGGCGGTGAGGGTCAGCAAGGGTCGGTGAGTGCACGGCGGTG
>NW_025214172.1:0-10281 GCF_004010195.1 Chiloscyllium plagiosum | reverse complement strand
TGGGGGTGGTGTGTGGACGGCAGTGGCTGTCAGGCTGGAGGTGGGGTTTGACAGCGGTGAGAGTCAGGCTGGGGGCGGTGTGTGGTCGGCAGTGAGGGTCCGTCTAGGGGCGGTGTTGGATGGTGGTGAGGTTCTGGGTGGGGGCGGTATCGGACGGCGGTGAGGGTCAGCAAGGGACGGTGAGTGGACGGCGGTGAGTGTCAGATTGGGGCAGTGAGTGGAATGTTGTGAAGGTCATGCTGGGGCGGTGTAGAACGGTGGTGTGGGTCAGGCTGGGGGTGGTGTGTGGATGTTGGTGAGGATCAGACTGGGGCTGGTGTAGAATGGCAGTGAGGGTCAGGCTGGGAAAGGTTTGTGGACCGCTGTGAGGGTCAGACTGGGGGCAGAGTGTGAACGGTGGTGACTGTCAGGCTGGGGGCGGTGTGTGGATAGCGGTGAGTGTCAGGCTGGGGACAGTGTGTGGATGGAGGTGAGCGTCAGGCTGTGGGCGGTATGTTGACGTCAGTGAGGGTCAGGATGGAGGCGGTGTGTGGACGGCGGTGAGGTTCAGACTGGGGATGGTTTGTGAGCGGCGGTGAGGGCCAGACTGGTGTTGAACGGCGGTGAGGGTCAGGCTGGAGGCGGTGTGTGGACAGTGGTGAGGGTCAGGCTGGGTACAGTGTTGGACGGCAGTGAGGGTCAGGCTGTGGGATGGTGTAGGGCAGCAGTGAGTGTCAGGCAGGTGGTGGTGTGTATACAACAGTGATGGTCAGGATGGGGGCAGTGTGTAGAATTGGAAGAGAGTCAGGCTGGGGGCAGTGACTGGGCAGTGGTGAGGGTCAGGCTGGGGGCAGAGCGTGAACGGCGGTGACTGTCAGGCTGGGGGTGGTGTGTGTGCGGCAGTGAGGGACAGGCTGGATGCGGTGATGGATGGCGGTGACGGTCAGGCTGGGGGTGGTGTTGGATGATGGTGAGGGACATGCTGGGGGCGTTGTGTGGACGGCAGTGAGGGTCAGGCTGGGGATTGTGTGTGGATTGTAGTGAGGGTCAGGCTGGGGGCGGTGTGTGGACGGCGGTCAGGGTCAGGAAGGGGCAGTGTGTGGATGGCCCTGAGGGTCATGCTGGGGTTGGTGTGTGTATGGCGGTGAGTGTCAGACTGGGGGCGGTGTGTTGACGGCATTGAGAGTAATGCTGGGGACAGTGCATGGATGACCCTGAGGGTTAGGCTGGCGGCTATTAGTGGAAGGCGGTGAGGGTCAGGGTGGGGGCTATTAGTGGAAGGCGGTGAGGGTCAGTGTGGGGGGCAGTGTTGGATGGTGGTTAGGGTCCGGCTGGAGCTGATGTTGGACGGTGGTGAGGGACATTCTGGGGGAGTTGTGTTGACAGCAGTGAGGGTCAGGCTGGGGATGGTGCGTGGACAGCATTGAGGGTGAGGCTGGGGGCGGTGTGTGGAATGTGGTGAGGGTCAGGCTGGGGTCAGTGTTGGACGGCAGTGAGGGTCTGGCTGGGAGCTGTGAGTATATGGCAGTGAGGGTCAGGCTGGGGGTGGAGTGTGAACGGCGGTGAGTGTCAGACTGGGGACGTTTTGTTGACTTCGGTGAGGTTCGGGCTGGGGGCAGTGTGTGGACCGCAGTGAGGGTCAGGCTGGGGGCTGTGAGTGGACGGCGGTGAGGGTCAGGCTGGGGCCGGTGTGTGGGTGCCGTTCAGGATTAGGTTTGGGACTTTGTGTGGATGGCGGTGAGGGTCAGGCTGGAGGTGGTGTTGAATGGCGAAGAGGGTCAGGCTAGAGGCGGTGTTGAATGGTGGCGAGGGTCAGGCTGGGGCGGTGTTTGGATGGCGGTGAGTGTCAGGCTGGAGGCGGTGTGTGGAAGGCAGTGGGGGTCAGGTTACGGACGGTTCGTGGACGGCGGTGAGTGTCCATTTTGGGGCGTTGTGTGGACGGCAGTGTGGGTCAGGCTGGGAGCGGTGTGTGCATGGCAGTGAGGGTCATGCTGGGAGTGGTGGATGGCGGTGAGGGTCCGACTGGGGGCGATTTTAGACGGCGCTAAGGGTCAAGCAGGGGGTGGTGTATGGACGACAGTGAGGGTCAGGCTGGGGGCGGTGTGTGGACAGTGGTGAGGATCAGGCTGGGGTTTGTGTAGAATGCCGGTGAGGGCCAGACTGGGGGCAGTGTGTGGCTGGTGGTGAGGGACAGGCTGGGGACAGTGTTATAAGGCAGTGAGCATCAGGCTGGGGGCCGTGTTGGATGGTGGTGACGGTCAGGCTGTGTACGGTGTATGGTCAGCTGTGAGGGTCAGGCGGCGGGGGTATTGGACGGTGGTGAGGGTCAGTCTGAGGGCGGTGTTGCATGGCGTGAGGGACATGCGGGGGTCATTTTGTGGTCGGCAGTTAGGGCCAGGCTGGGGGCGGAATGCATACGGCTGTGGGTGGTGTTGGGTGGCGGTGAGGGTCCGGCTGGGGGCTGTGTTGGACGGGGGTGAGGGTCAGGCTGTGGGCGGTTTGTGGACAGCGATGAGGGTCAGGCTGGGACGGTGTGTTGACGGCAGTGTAGAGTCAGGCTGGGAGCAGTGTGTCGACAGTGGTGAGGGTCAGGCTGCGTGCGGTGTGTGCACGGCAGTGAGGGTCAGGCTTCGGGTCGATGTGTTGTCGACGGTGTGTGTGCGGCAGTGAGGGACAGGCTGGATGCGGTGTTGGATGGCGGTGAGGGTCAGGCTGGAGGCGGTGTTTGGACGGCAGTGAGCGTCAGACTGGTGGTGGTGTGTGGACGACGAGGCGTTTCAGGCTGGTGGTGGTCAGTGGACGGCAGTGAGGGTCAGTCTGGGGGTGGTGTTGGATGGCGCTGACGGTCTGAGTGGGGGCGGTGAGTGAATTGCAGTGAGTGACAGTCTGGGTGCGTTTTTGGATGGCGGAGAGGGTCAGGCTGAGGGCAGTGTGTGGATATCGCAGTGGGTCGGGCTGGGGACAGTGTGTGGACGACGTGAGGGTCAGGCTGGGGGCTGTGAGTGGAAGGCGGTGAGGGTCAGCTGGAGCCGGTGTGTGGGTGGGGTTGAGGATCAGGCTTGGGACTGTATGTGGATGGCGGTGAGGGAGAGGCTGGAGGTGGTGTTGATTGGCTAAGAGGATCAGGCTGGAGGCGGTGTTGAATGGCGGTGAGGGGAAGGCTGGAAGCGGCGTGTGGATGGCAGTGAGGGTCAGGCTACGGACGGTTCGTGGACGGCAGTGAATGTCCAGCTGGGGGCGGTGTGAGAATGGCAGTGAGCGTCCGAATGGGGGTGATGTGTGGACTCTGGTGAGTTTCAGTCTGTGGGCGGTGAGTGGACGGTGGGGAGGGTCAGGCTGGGGCCAGTGTTGGAAGGCAGTGAGCGTCACGCTGGGGGCCGTATAGGGCAGTGGGGAGGGTCAGGTTGGGGACGGTGTATGGTCGTTTGTAAGGGTCAGGATGGGGGTGGTGTTGGACGGTGGTGAGGGTCAGGCTGGGGGCCATGTTGGATGGCGGTGGAGGACATGCTGGGGCGTTGTGTGGACGGCGGTTAGGGTCAGGCTGGTGGCGCTGTGTGGACATGGTGACGGTCCAGCTAGGGGTAATGTGTGGACAGCATTGAAGGTCAGGCTGGGTGCGGTGTGTGGACGGCGGTGAGGGTCAGGCTGGGAGTGGTGTGTGAATGGCAGTGAGGGTCAGACTGGGGGCGGTGTGTGGACAGTGTTGAGCGTCAGGCTGGGGTTTGTGTAGAATGGCGGTGACGGTCAGGCTGGGTCAGCGTGTGGACGGCAGTGAGGGTCAGACTGGGGGCAGTGTGTTAACGGCCATGAGCTTCAGGCTGTGTGTGATGTGTGGACGTCGGTAATTGTCAGGCTGGGGGTGGTGTGTGGACTTCAATCAGGGTCACGCTGGGGACGTTGTGTGGACTTTGGTAAGGGTCAGGCTGGGGGCAGTCTGCAGACGGCAGTGAGGGTCAGGCTGTGGGCTGTGCGTGGACGTCGGTGAGGATCAGGCTGGGTACATTGTGTGGATGGAAGTGAGGGTCAGGCTGGGGCCGGTGTGTGGACGGTGGTGAGGGTCAGTCTGGGGACAGTGTTGGACAGCGGAGAGGGTCAGGCTGGGGGCAGTGTGTGGATGTCGTAGAGGGTCAGGCTGGGGCAGTGTGTGGACGACGTGAGGATCAGGCTGGGGGCGGAGTTTGAACGGCAGTGAGGGTCAGACTGGGGACGTTGTGTCGACTTCCGTGAGGTTCGGGCTGGGGGCAGTGTGTGGACCGCAGTGAGGGTCAGGCTGGGGGATGTTAGCTGAACGGCGGTGAGGGTCAGGCTGGGGCCGGTGTGTGGGTGCCGTTCAGGATTAGGTTTGGGACTGTGTGTGGATGGCGGTGAGGGTCAGGCTAGAGGTGGTGTTGAATGGTGGCGAGGGTCAGGCTGGAGGCGGTGTCTGGATGGCTGTGACGGTCAGGCTGGAGGCTGTTGGTGGATGGCGTTGAGGGTCAGGCTACGGACGGTTCGTGGTCGGCGGTGAGTGTCCAGCTGGGGGCGGTGTGTGGATGGCAGTGAGTGTCAGAATGGGGGTGATGTGTGGACTGCGATAAGTTTCAGGCTGTGGGTGGTGAGTGGACGATGGTGAGGGTCCGGCGGTTGCCAGTGTTGGAAGGCAGTGAGCGTCACACTGGGGGCCGTGTAGGATGGTAGGGAGGGTCTGGCTGGGGCCAGTGTTGGAAGGCAGTGAGCGTCACGCTGGGGGCCGTGTAGGACTGTGATAGGGTCAGGCTGGGGACGGTGTATGGTCGTTTGTGAGGGTCAGGCTGGTGGTGGTGTTGGACGGCAGTGTGGGTCTGCCTGGGGGCGTTGTTGGACGGCAGTGTGGGTCAGGCTGGTGGATCTGTGTGGACCATGGTGAGGGTCCAGCTGGGGGTAGTGTTGGACGGCGTTGAGAGTCAGGCTGGGGGCGGTATGTTGACTGCAGTGTAGGGTCAGGCTGGAGGCGGTGTGTGGACAGTGGTGAGGGTCAGGCTGGGGGAGGTGTTATATGGCGGTGAGGGTCCAGCTGGAGGCTGTGTTGGACGGCGTTGCGAGTCAGGCTGGGAGCGGTTTGTTGACAGCAGTGTAGGGTCAGACTGGAGGTGGTGTGTGGACGGCAGTGAGGGTCAGGCTGAGGGTGGTGTGTGGACGGCAATGGGGGAAAGGCTCGGGGTGGTGTGTGCGGACGGTGGTGAGGGTCAGGCTGTTGGCGCTGTTGGGTGGCAGTGAGGTCCAGCCTGGGGGCGGTTTAGAACGGCGGTGAGGGTCAGGCTGGGCGCAGAATTTGTACGGCGGTGAGTGTCAGACTGTGGGCGGGGTGTGGACAGCGGTGAGGGGCAGGCTGGAGGCGGTGAGGATGAGACTGTAGGCGATTTTCAACAACGGTGACGGGCAGGCTGGGGACGGCAGTGAAGATCAGGCTTGGAACGGTGTTTGGAAAACGGTGAGTGTCAGGCTGGAGGCGGTGTTGAACGGCGGTGAGGTTAGACTGGGGGTGGTGTGTGGTCGGCTGTGGGGGTCAGGCTGGGAGTGGTGTGTGGACAGCTGTGGGGGTCAGGCTGGGGGTGGTGTGTGGGCGGGCGATCGTGCTGTGTGCTGCTGCATTCTCCTGAATGGGGAGCAAACTTTAAAAACTCTGAGCCTCAGAGGAAAGGCATTTAGTCGACTAACCGAATAATTGATTATCCGCGCTATACATCTTTATTGTTCTGTGACCTTCGAGCCAATTTTGAATTCAAATCGCTCCATCTCCTTCTATTCTATGGTGTTGAACTTGCTAACTCGTCTGTTATGTGGAACCTTGCTGAACGTCTTTCTGAAGTCCAAGTTAGTGATTTCCATGCACAAAGCCATGCTGATTATCCCTAATTATCCTTGCACTTCCAATTACATGTAAATCCTGTCCCTTATAATCCCTTCCTACAGCTTGCCTTCTACTGACTTCAGGCTCACCGGTCTTTAGTTCACTGGCTTTTCCTTACCACCTTTCTCAAATAATGGCACCAGTCTTCCAGCAAATAGTCCAGAACTAGAGGGCATAGGTTTAGGGTGACAGGGAAAAGATATAAAAGCGAATGAAGGGGCAACATTTTCACGCAGAGGGTGGTACGTGTATAGAATGAGATGCCAGAGGATGTGGTGGAAGATGGTACAATTGCAACATTTGGATGTGTAAATGAATAGGAAGGATTTGGAGGGATATGGGTCGGGTGATGGCAGGTGGGACTAGATTGGGTTGGGGTATCTGGTCGGCATGGATGAGTTGAAGCGAAGGGTCTGTTTCCATGCTATACATCTCAATACTCAGACTCTAAATGGCCAATTCCACAGTGTAGGGATTCTACGAGAAAGTCATTTGGACAGGAATCTAATAGGAAATATTTGGATACATGTTGACCAAATGGAGGCAGGTGAGATTAACTCAGTTTGGAGTTATGGTTGACATGGATTGGTTGGACCACAGGGTCTGTTTCTCTGCTATATGGCATTACGACTCTAATTCTTGCTATCTCTACATTCGTCCCTTTTCACAACTCTCCCTATCACTGTCACCTCATCCAGCCTCACAACTCTTCCTTATTTCTAATAATTCCTCTCTAGCCTCAGACCCCTTCCTAACTCTAATACCCTCCAGTCTCTCATAGTTCTGCCTTTCTTTGATTCCAGCCTTCATGATACCCCGTTTTTATTTCTCACTTGATGACGGCCCTTTCAGATTCCCGCACCGAGCTCCAGAATTTCCTGCTAAACCTCTCCAGCTCACTTTCCTCCCAAACACGTTGACCAATCATGTGTCATTTATTCTACTATCACATTTTCTGACCTGATTTCAAATGTGGCCTGTCATATTTCTATATTAAGTGTCTAGAGATTTACAGCAGAGAAAAAAGTCTCTGTGGGCCATTGAGTCTATTTCAGTAAAGAAAACTATCACCAAACTATCCTAATCCATTTTCCAATACACAGACATTCGCATCATCTGTCTTGGTATCACAAGCAATCACCTCAATATGTCTTAAATGCTGTTGGGAATTCTGGGTCATCCACCCTCACAGACAGTGAGGTTTAGTGCAACTGTTGCTCTATGATGACATCACCCACAGGAACACAAAGCAGCTGAGTGTACGCAAACCAGAGATCGCCCAACATTGGGAAATAGGGCAGGTCCCTGAGAGGGGGCACAGGAGATTTATCAGGATGGTTCAAGGAATGGGAGATTTTAGTAGCGTCTTTTCGATTTTTTTACACTATTCATTGTTATGATATTGGTGTTGCAGATGCATAGAGAATATCGATCTACAACAGATGGACTCTCCTTCTCTCCCTCTCCCCTTGCCTGGGCTGTGCTAACCTTCAGGTTAAACCACCACCAGACATCTCTCCCTAATGAGAGAGCAGCCCTATGACACTAAGATTGGTGGAGTAGCAGATGGTGAAGGGGACTGTCAGAGAATACAGCAGAATATAGATAGATTGGAGAGTTGGGCAGAGGAATGGCAGATGGAGTTCAATCCGGGCAAATGCGAGGTGATGCATTTTGGAAGATGCAATTCCAGAGTGAACTATACAGTAAATGGAAAAGTCCTGGGGAAAATTGAAGCACAGAGAGATCTGGGTGTTCAGGTCCATTGTACCCTGAAGGTGGCAATGCAGCTCAGCAGAGTGGTCAAGAAGGCATATGGCATGCTTTCCTTCATTGGACGAGGTATTGAGTACAAGAGTTGGCAGGTCATGTTACAGTTGTATAGGACTTTGGCTCAGCCACATTTGGAATACTGCGTACAGTTCTGGTCGCCACATTACCAAAAGGATGTGGATGCTTTGGAGAGGGTGCAAAGGAGGTTCACCTGGATGTTGCCTAGTGTGGAGGGTGCTAGCTATGAGGAGAGGTTGAGTAAATTAGGATTATTGTCATTGGAAAGAAGGAGGTTGAGAGGGGATCTGATTGAGGCCAGAGTGGAGACTCAATTACTTGGGGTCACAAGTTCAAAGTGAGAGGGGACAAGTTTAGGGGAGATATACGTGGAAAGTTTTTCACACAGAGGGTGATGGGTGCCTGGAATGCATTGCCAGCGGAGGTGTTAGGAGTGGAAACGATAGCATCATTTAAGATGTTTCTAGTCAGATACATGAATGGGCAGGGAGCAGAGGGATACAGACACTTAGAAAATAGGTGACAGGTTTAGATCGAGGATCTGGATCGGTGCAGGCTTAGAGGACCGAAGGGCCTTTCCCTATGCTGTAATGTTCTTCGTTCTTTGTTCTCCAGAATCTAAGGAACCTTGAAAGATTACTATAGTGTATCACTATCTCTGTAGCTACTTCCTTTAAATTTTAGGATTCAACTTATCGTGTCCAGGGTACTTATCAGCCTTTGGCCCTATTAGTTTCCCTCATACTTTTTATTTAGTGGGTTACTATATTTATTTCTTGTGAACTATCCCCTTAGCCCCTTGAACATTTAGTAATTTTGACATGCTACTGATGTCTTTGTCTTTGAAGACTGATGCAAAGTATTTTTTATTTATTGCCCATTATTATTTCCTCAACCTCACTCTCTAAGAGGCCGATGTTTATTTTGTAGAATCAGCCAAATTTCTGAGGAATTGGAGTTATATGCAGGCCAGACTGAGTAAGGATGACAGATTTCCTTCCCTAAAGAACAGTAGTGAACCATTTGGATACTTACAACAAATGACAATGGTTACACTAGATTGCCTTTTATTTTGTTGCATTCAGATTTCATCACCTGCCATGGCGGACTCAAACTCATGTACCCAGAACATTAGCCTGGGTTCTGGATTGTTAGCCCAATGACCACTATGCCATTGCTTCCCTCACCTGCTTCCAACACATTTACATCTTTCCTTTAACAAGGAGTCCAGTGCTGCACACAGTACTCAGATGTGGTTCCGCCAGTGCCCGTGTAACTGAAACATAATCTCCTTACTTTTATATTCAATTCCCCTTGCAATAAATTATGACATTCTATTAGTTTTCCTTATTACTTGGTGTACCGGCATGCTGACCATTTGTGATTCGTACATTAGGAAACCCAAGTTCCTCTCACTAAAATACCTTTACATTCTTCCTGCCAAAATTGACACCCTTTCTGAATATCCTTTCATTCCTTCCTTCCTCACATGTCTTAATTGTTTTAACCTTAATCCGGGCTGTGATAATGTGCCACCATTGTTGTTTGTGGTAGCAAGTTCCACATTCCTGCCTCTCACTGAGTCAATTCTTCTGAATTCATTTTGTATTAATGACTGTCAGTCTTGTGTTGATGGCCTCTGGTTTTTGATTGTCCCACAAGAATTGTACAGTACTCTTGCTTTAAAGAGGAAGCGCTGGAGGTGTGTGAAAATACAAAGATAAATGAACCTCCAGGACCCATTCAAGTGTATCCAAGGACATTGTGGGAAGTTAGGGAGGAAATTGCAGGGCACCTAACAGAAATATATGTATCATCTATAAATGTAGATGAAGTACCAGAAGATTGGAGGGTGCCTAATGTTGTGTTATTGTTTAAGAAAGGTTGTGAGGAGAAGCCTGGGAATTACAGACCTGTGACTCTGACATGAGTGGGGACTAAGTTGTTGGAAGTGATTCTGAAAGATAGGGTTTACATGCATTTGGAAAACAAGGATTGATTCGGGATAGTCAGCATGGTTTTGTGCGAGGAAAATGCCATCTGACAAACTTGGTTGAGTTTTTTTAATGAAGTAACCATAATGATTGAGGGCAGAGCAGTGGACATTGTTTAATTGGACCTTGGCAAGGTGCTGCATGGTAGACTAATTAGTAAAGTTAGATCACACGGGATTCAGGGTGAGTTTGCCAATACAAAATAGGCTTTTTGGCAGGAGACAGGGGGTGATTGTGGTGGAGGATTTATTTTGGACTGGAGGCTTATGACCAGCAATTTTCCACAGGGATCAGTTCAGTCTTGTTTATAATTTATATAACTCAGTTGGATGAGAATATAGGAGTCATGGTTAGCAAGTTTACAGATAACACCAAAATTGGTGGTATGGTGAACATTGAGGAAAGTTATTTAAGATTACAGAGAGAACATGATCAATTGGATCAGTAGGCTGAGGAGCGGCAGATGGAGTTTAATTTGGATAAATGTGAGGTATTACATTTAGACAGGGTGGTTAAGAAGACATTTAGCACACTTGCCCCTTTGAGTATAGGAGTTGGGACATACCATTGAGGTTTTACAGGACTTTTACAGTTGAGGCCTTTTCTGGAGTACGTATGCAATTCTAGTTGGCCTGTTATAGGAAGTAA
>NW_025214171.1:38232-40000 GCF_004010195.1 Chiloscyllium plagiosum | reverse complement strand
TCTGTTGGAACAATTATCAAATCCCCCACCCTCTCCAATCAGGTTGTGTTTAGTCACCAGCGAACTTTATTGCTGACTGCGAGATTGGAAAATGCTGGACGATAAACCATTCAAATAATTCCTGATTGGTGTTTGATGTGTGTGTAACATAGTTCTCATCGGGTCTTGAAGAGTGTGATGATGTGTTGGAAGATACATAAGGTTATCAGGAAATAGTCTCAAGAAAGAACAGTCTATTTCCAGCTTATGAGTCACTGAACTGAGATCAAAAAGGCCTTCCGCAGGGGATCAAATGCATTGTTTGTGTAAGGCACTCGCTCTAATCTTGTTCCATCTGTCATCTACCAGATCAGAGCTCTCCTGGGAGCAGTGATCTGGCCTTTGTTTAGGGAACTGACGTTTCTTAATGTCAGAGGACTCAGCCTGTTCAACTCTCACTTAAATATGTACCTTGAAAATGCTTGTGGAGTGTGTGTGTGTGTGTGAGTGAGAGTGTGTGTGTGAGTGAGAGTGTGTGTGTGAGTGTGTGTGAGTGAGAAGTGAGAGTGTGTGTGTCTGTGTGTGAGTGTGTGTGTGTGTGTCAGTCTATCCGCCTGTTACTCGGGCCCTGCAATATTGCGGCAAGTCCCCCTTCACTCCAGCACTTAGTATTAAACATTATCTCCTGCATCCTTGTTCATAAATCACAGTAATCTAATGTGCTTGTGTCACAAAGTATTAGGCTGGTTTGCCGATTATTCTGAGGGCATGGGATTAGGGAAGTGAGGAAGCCTCGCTTCGTCTACAGATTTAGTCTGCAAGAGCAGCAAGTGATTTGCAAGGCGAAGGGATTGTTCATGTTCATTGGCTCTCGGGATGTGTGCATCAGTGGCTGGGCCAAACATTTATCCGCCATTCCCTTCAGCCCCTGAGAAGGTGGCATTGAGCTGCCTTATTGAAACACTGCACGTCTTCAACCTAATATTTTCGGAACAACAGAATGTAGCAGAAATTAAATTATAGTTTTCTGTGCTTCTGCTCCCAATTTAATACTCCACCATTTGGTTTATACTTAGTTCGGGACTGAAATCTCATCAATGGTCTCAGCGAGTTTATGTCTTGCATAATACACTGCAGAGTGAGTTTCAGTCTGAAATCTAATTGAGAGATGGAGGGATTAATATACAGAGTAACAGGTCACAGGGAATATGTTACAGATAGGAGTATAGTCAAGGGTATGACGTGGTTCACAATTGACTAACCAATGCTGGGGAGTGAGGTACAGACTGGAATCTAACTGAGGAGTTTATGGTGTTTAGACATGAAATCACACATACTCAGGAGTGAGATATGGGCTGGAATCTAATGGACAGTTTCGGAGACTGGTGTTATGTATAGAATAACAAGTAAAGCAAAATTTGTCAGAGATCGGAATATTATTAAGGGGTTTGGTGCGTTTATTTACAGAATAATGTAGACTCGGGAGAGACATCCTGGCTGGAATCTGATTTCAGGGAATTTTAGATATAGAATAGCAGATGCCCAGGAATGAGATACTGACTGGAATTAATATCTTTTAGAATGGATTGCAGGTTTTGGTTCATTAATATGTAAATCCCAGAGTTCTTTTTACGTCACATTCTCGAAATAACTTTAAAAGATGAAAGACTTAACAGCCAACTAGGTTTGTTCAATATATCATTTCGGTTGCATGACAGTGTAACCTTTCGCAATAAATTCTGTGTCTTATGATCGTGCTCCACAACCACCTGATGAAGAAGCAGCGTTC
>NW_025214171.1:0-992 GCF_004010195.1 Chiloscyllium plagiosum | reverse complement strand
GGGGTGATGTGGGGTGGGGTGGGGTGTTGTGGTGTGGGGTGGGGTGGGGTTGTGTGGGGTGGGGATCCAGGCCAATCGAACCCCCTGACCGTGATCAGCCTGGGGGGGTGGGGGGTGAGTAGTTGTTGGTGGATACGGCCAATGAAGACCCTGAGGCCTTCTGTCGGTCTGTCAGGAATAACAGGATGACCTGAGTAAGATTATGGCCAATCAGTGACAGGGCTGGGACGTTGTGTGAGGAATCTGAGGACATGGGGAAGCGCTTGATGAATCCTTTCTGTCAGTGTTCACTTTGGAAAAGGGCAGTGTTAGTGAGAAGACGGACATACAGACTGTAATGGGATTGAGGTTGACAAAGAGGAGGTTTTCGCAATTTTGGAAGATCTGGAAATAGATAAGTCCCCTGGGCCGGATGGGATTTATCCTCAGATTCTCTGGGAAGCCAGAGGGGAAATTGCAGAGCCTTTGGCTTTGATCATTATGTCATCATTGTCAACAGGAGTAGTGTCAGAAGACTGGAGGATAGCAAATATTGTTCCCTTGTTTAGATTAGATTCCCTGCAGTGTGGAAACAGGCCCTTCAGCCCAACCAGTCCACACTGACCCTCTGAAGAATAACCCACCCAGACCCATTTCCTGGGTGGTGGTTTAAGGAGGGGAGTCAGGACAATCCTGGTAATTATAGGCCAGTGAGCCTTACTTCGGTTGTGGGTAAGGTTATGGAAAAGGTTATAAGAGATCGGATTTATAATCATCTGGAAAGGAATAAGTTGATTAGGGACAGTCAACATAGTTTAGTGAAGGGTAAGTCGTGCCTCACAAACCTTATTGAGTTATTTGAGAAGGTGACCAAACAGGTAGATGAGGGTAAAGTGGTTGATGTGGTGTATATGGATTTCAGTAAGGCTTTTGATAAGGTTCCCCACGGTAGGCTATTGCACAAAATACAGAGTTTCGGGATTGAAGGTGATTTAGCAAATTGGATCAGAAAT
>NW_025214170.1:38823-40000 GCF_004010195.1 Chiloscyllium plagiosum | reverse complement strand
ACAAACCCGACAGCATTGTCATCTCCAGGGACTACTATGTCCTTAACACTTCTCGTTTAACTTATTGTAACAATACAGTAATAATGCTGCCGAGACCTTGTGTGACTTCAATGTTTTAAAACATTATTTTCGTTGTCTCGACTGTCTCCTGCTATCAGAAGCTGGCAGGTTAGATAGGGTGTTGGCAGCTTAACTAAGACAGTTGCCTAACTGGTTTTCTGGCCACAGTGTTGACGTCTAAGTTTGTGCATCACAATGAGAATGTACTGGGGGTATATCAGCTTTACCTTCAAAGGCATACTGCCAGCCTGAAATACCAGTGTCACCACTCCACCCACTATAGTAGTTATAAATTACACAATTCTTTCAGTTTTGAGAGTGGTGGCTGGTAAGTGTAGTGTTGCCCCAGAAGTATGACTTCCATTATTTGGTCCTCTTGAATTATGGGTTTATATGAAAGTATCACATGGGGCAATCTGTGTTAAAGCTCTCCGCATACCCACCTGACAATGTGCTTGTGGTCCTGAGCCCTGTTATATCCATGTAATCATTCATTTCCCACTTTACCCATCTCAGCAGTGTCAGATTGTGTAGTCTGGAAAAGGGGTAAAAACTGTCCAAACATTTTTTTCACATTGGGCCTCTACTCAATGGCCTGAGCAAGACAGAGAGAGAGAGAGAGAGGAGACACCCAAAGATATTCAGTCCCTTCAATGGGAAACATTGAAGTCCATGGCACCTCATGGTGACTGTGACACTCAGTCCCAGCAATGGCACTGATATGAAATGAAATGAGGATTAAAGCTTCTAATAGTGAAGAGACCTGGAAATCTTTTGAATCAGTGGCTGCGGAAAAGGGTGGAATCTTAATCTTTCCCCTCCATGGAGCCAGGAAGGTAAAACCAAGGACTGCAGATGCTGGAAACCAGATTCTAGATTAGAGTGGTGCTGGAAAAGCACAGCAGTTCAGGCAGCATCAGAGGAGCAGGAAAATCGACATTTCGGGCAAAAGCCCTTCATCAGGAATAGAGGCAGAGTGCCTGCAGGTGGAGAGATAAATGAGAGGACAGTGGGGATGGGGAGAAAGTAGCATAGAGTACAATAGGTAAATGGGGGTGGGGATGGAGGTGATAGGTCAGAGAGGAGGGTGGAGTGGATAGGTGGGAAGGAAGATAGG
>NW_025214170.1:17611-25214 GCF_004010195.1 Chiloscyllium plagiosum | reverse complement strand
CAGTGCTAACCACTGTGCCACCGTGCCGCCCACTAATGACAATTATGACAATCAAGATTCCAAAATGTATAGTTAGCAACAGGCTTTAAAGTTAGACAAACATAAATTGTTAAATTGGTTAAATAAGATTAAAATTAAAATACAGGCGAGGAGACCAACTGCAGAAGCTAAGAGAATGATGCAATAACAAGGATAAAGAAGAGAATACAGTTTTTAAAAATGTTTTAGTTAGGTTCCTACACTGAATTGCAGAAAATGATTCATTTATTCATTACTTTATTATAATACTTGATAATATTTATAATAATCAGTTGTATTCGCCCCAATCAAATTTCATGGGCAGGGCCGCTTGTTTTAACTCCATTGCACATTGTCAGTGACCTGTCTATTGCCTCATGGCTAACTTAAAACATGGCTGCATCAATTTAGTCTTAATTAAATAATGGGATATTGTCCAGTTGAAGACATTCTGCATGTGATTGGGGGATTGAACCATGATGCAAGTTACAGGTAAACCAAATTGTATCCAGCGCCCTGACGATCCCAAAAGCCATATTCCAGTCCTGATATGGTTGATAGGAACCAGGATAACCACTGGGGGCGGAACCTACCTCATGTAGGTACCCGACGACCACTGCTGGACAACTTTTTCCCGAAAATGGCGACAGGCAATTCCCAGAACTTCACCTTTGAGACTAGGAACAAGAAAGCAAAATCTCCCAGGGACATCCGCCTGGCTCTTGCTTTGACTGTTGAAATGTGACCAATGCGGAGTAATAAGTTTTTAATGGTAGCTCGGAACCGATGTTGGGAATCGGCATGCTTTCATCCTATCAAAAGGAAAATCTACAAATATACACTGACTCTTCATTGTGCTTTTAAAATGATCCTCGATGTTGGAGTTTTGTGGGAACATTGAAGATTTGTAACCCCCCAAGGGGGCAGTGTTATAGTAATGCTATTTTGTCCAATCAATCTGACGCTTTTAAGGATAATTAGCTCATGCCAATAAAGCTGATACTATTTCTAAAGTAGTGGGTAAGTATATGCAGCTGCCAAGTAGGCCGGCTTTCACCGCAAACTTCTGATCCCATTGGGTCCCCAGCAAAACCCGGTTAGACACAAAATAAGGACGGGTATACCAGCTCTGGTTAAGGGACAGAAATCACGGGGGAATGAGACTATCTGTTCAGTGCCAATTCACAATGTAAAGGTTGATTTATCTATTGCTTACTCACTGTAAGCAGGTTTACTGTTTGAATCATTTTCCATATTGTCTAGAAATTTGGAAGTAATTTTCAAATGACCATTTCTGAAATGATACAGGCACTTTATATTAAAATATACTACTGACTGAATTATCAAGTGATTTGAGTTCATACATAGACACTAAGACTAAATGTCTTTGCTTTGTGTATGCAGCTTATCTGAATGCACACTAGTTGATTTGATTTATATTTGGACGGGGCTGTTAGATGTAAGGAGGAATGTCCGGCTTAACTATTACCTTCAATTCGACATTTGATACTGAACAGTGATGGTTTATAATTTTAAGACTGTGCCAATGTCCAAATTCAAGGTTAGCTCAATATTAGAAAATGTCAGTGTGGATTGAAAGCTTTGTGTAATGTTACTATAATTTGGGGACAGCATTGCCTACCAGCTACTCATCACCAACTTTTCTGCTCAAAATGACCATCTGGTTGCTACACTTAATTCTAAATACTGTTATCTACAGCTGTAGGTCGGGCCATTCGATTGGGTGCGAAGTTGACATATGATTTTAAAGAGAATACGATATATTGCGGAACGAATCTAAATCTTAGGTAATGTTGATGTTTTTCGCAGCAAAACTTCGAAGACTATTACCTCTTAGCAAAGCTGGCTATTTAAAAATAGGATTGTTTAATTCGCCCATGCCAGGGCTCCTCCATATAAAGTAAGAAAATAATGGGTAGGAAGGGAATCTCTGGTGCAAAGTTTAAAATGAATGAGCTTTTTGCCAGTGTGGGCTATATATTTACTCAAGCGGGCTCCATGAGTTTGATTAATTTGAGAATTATTTATTTCAAAATTGCCCTTAGGATTTCTAGCCTGATGAAGGGGACAAATTATGGCCTTAAATAGGGGACTCCCGCGATATTCAAACCAGAATATAGGTGAGTCCTACTACATTAGTTTGTGTTACTGCTTTGCTGCTGCATATTTTAATTGAGGATGTGTATATTGTATACACTTATATACAAGGAGGGAATGGTTTATACTTTATTACAATGCACACTCCACGGTCTCATAAACTGATGGGAAGGACCCCTCCAGGTCGTCCTCACCACACCAACTGTTGCTTAGGTCGCCGAACGTTCTGCCTGAGTCCATCTACATCATTGCAAGGTCATCAGACAAGCCACTTGCAAATGGGGGTGGAAGAGGAGAGATAATATAGATCGAACTTGCTCGGTTGTGTAGACTTGCCATTGCCAGCTTTGGAGCACAAGAAGGGACAGTTTACCTGTGCGATCCTGAGCAACCAGAGACTGTGTACCATCTCTGCCAGGAAGATTTCCTTGTGTGCCGAGAGAATCAATGTTACCAAGAATGACTAATGCAGTGTTCAACTGCATCAAAAAGATTGACCAGTTCATTTACAGCACAAATCTAAATGGCCTTTTCCATCCAAAGGTGTTGTGTGCCAGTTTAATTTCATTTGCACTATGGGCATCCCTGGTAAGCCATGTCCCCTTTCAGATAGATCACGCAGTAAAAGAGGAAAGGTGGGATGCGATCTTTCACTAACAATTTTTTTCTCGATACTCATAATAACATATATGGAGAGGAGGAAGTTACGCCTTCACTTCAGCAATAGAAAGCCTGAACTCTTTTATCCTTCCAAATCCTAACATGGGGGTATCGAATAGTTCTAAAGTATTTACAGGATTATGGACATCCTCCAATGAATCCGCAATATCCTATCCAAATTGCTGCAATAGTAAGGGATTGGGGTGCACGGATTGGAGTGTCCCTATGTAAAATTGCCTAAAATTATCCCCTGTGCTATGCTTAAATGAATCAGTTATCACTGTTTCCCTGAAGGACCCCACATCCCTTCAGGAGGAATGTGTCTCTATTACCTCTGGTATTCAAACTCTTTGTGGGGTGTTTTACCACAACCAACTTCATTATGATACACCTAATTGCACTAATATTTTCCCAGTTATTGGATGGGTAGAACCATTCTGCGATGTCGACCAGGTTTCTTATCAAGAGACCCACCTCATTCTACTGAATGATTTCCAGTCTTTATGTTCGGAACCAAACTATGTAATCAAGGATTACCCAGGTACCTCAGGAAGTCACAAAGATAGGCCCGCTTCTTATTGGGAATGTCACGCCATTATCTATACTTAACCTGGATATTATTATTCAGTTCTCGTAAGGCATCTTGTCCTGAATATAGCAAGTACTCCACATGTTGTAGCTGTAGAAGCATCACTTACAACTCCTGTTCCCTGTCCAATTACCTGGCACCGAGATTCAAATTCCCGTGTCAAACTTTCAGTTTCTTCTGACTTTTGTGCAGAATGGAAGGATCCAAAGATTCTATCAAATAGTAAAACTCACTCATTAACATATGCAGCACTTAGTGTTCTTTCCGTTAGAGGGTCTTCAGGAGTTATTAATCATCAAAACATTTGTGGACCCACTATTTCATGAAATGAGACAACTGCTGCATAATAGAAATAAGGGTCGTGCTTTCAGAATTGTGCCTATTTACCCAACAAAACCGCGATGCTCTCGATGACATTATTGTGAATGAAGATGGCATTTGCATCATAGTCAAAGGAAAGTGCATCATGGGGGTCACTAACTTTATCGAAAACATTATTGGACAAATAGATATCATCCGCACTTCTGTCAACCAAATGAATGAAGGTGCAGGGTGGGGAGATTGGGGTTTTGGTTTATGGTACAAAGGGCTTATCAATATGGCTATGTATGCTGCTGTTGTTCATTTGGTCATTTTGTTAGTATTGCTATTGATAAGTGTATTATTGCTGAAATATTAATTTATATTGACAACATGGGTTGCACCCAGAAAATGCTAATTCTCCACTTTGATGATGATGAGGAAGCATCATCGCCTGTCCCTGATTCCTCTTCAGAGGAAGAGAAAGGATTGCAGTCTTTCACTGCCATCGAATTGGATTAATTTGGTCCATGCCTTTATGGTGTGGTCATAGAATGACCAATGCAGGGAATGAGGATCTATAATTTGAATTTAGCTGTTGTCAGATGCAACAAGTATATGTAGATTTTTATTAACTACGAAATGGCTTTTCAAATTAAAATAACACAACATAATGGCAGAAAGTAAGAACTTGACTCTGTGAACTTGTGCTGCTGCTTTGTTGAGTTAAGCTAAATAGAAGATAAGTGATTATAATGGATTTTCATAATATGAATTATAAGACAGTGATTTCGTATTTGAGGTAAACTTGAACTAGTAAACATGCGTATAACAAACTGTTTCCCTTGAAATATCATTGGATTAGCCTGTCGACAATCATGTCACTATATTACAGTTGATTGGACTTTTCTGCTAATTAAGATCTTTTTCCCAGGAAATATCATTGGACTATCCTGCTGTAAATCATGTCACCTTATTAGATATCATTGGTATTTTCTTGTAATTCAGGCTGTACTATCTATAAAAAACATAAATAATGTGTAATTGTCAAATGGATTTGCACTATTTCTCTACGGAGCACAGAAACTTTGAACCTCCACCTTGCTTGGCAAATCTACCCCAGGTTACTCCTATTTATTAATTTATTAAACGGGTAACCTTGCTTTAAACAGATTGTACTCCTAGTCATTCTTTTGACGAGTCCTAAAACCAAGAGGGCCTATAACGGGGTATAAATCTTCACTCCAACAGGACCTCCCTGTTCTTATGTCTCGAATGGTAAAGGCACATATTCTATACGCCTTCTGAACGACCCTATTAACCTGTCCTGCTACCTTTAGAGATCTGTTAACAAGCTCCTCAAGATCTTTTGGTTCCTTTGCCCTACCTAGTGTCGTATTATTCATTGAGTACTGCCTTGTCTTGAAGCTTCTAGTAACCGGTATCACCTACAGGTTTATCAGGGTTACATTCCACCTGTCATTGATCTGCCCATTCACCAACATATCTATTTCTGATTGTCACCTAAGAATATTTTCCTGACTTTCAAACATTCGTTCAATATTTGTGAGATGGCAAACATATTTATCATCCCCAGCCACACTCAGCCCCTACAGCACACACATTCGCAGACACACAAGCATACCCTGACACACACAAACGCAAACACACACACACTCACTCACATACAGACACAACAGACCCACACACACGTGCGCGCGTGTGCATGCACAAAAAGGCACATTCTTCATTATCATTTATGAATATCACCAACAGTAAGGGACCCAACATTCATCCGAGTAGTACACCACTTCATCTGAACACCAGCCTTCAACTACACATCCAGCTTTCTATCAACACCCTCTGCCTCCGCTAACAGAGCCAATTTTGGAACCAAATTGCTAATTAATTGTGGATGCAACGTGCTTTTACCTTAGTTATCAATCTCCCATGTGCTGCCTTGTCAAATTTTTTGGTGAAAACCATATACACTGCATCAGTGGACCTACCCTCATCGACAGACACGGTCAACTCTCGAAAAGAGTTGTGAGCCATTTCATCTCTGTAACAAAGCCACAGTGACTGATCGAGCCTTGCCACTCAAAATGGAGATCAATTCTCTCCTTCAGAATTTTCTCTAATAGTTTCCCGTGCACTGGGAATCACTGACGTGTAATTTCAGGTCAATTTCCAAAACCCTTTTTGAAAAGTGGAAACACATCAGCTGTGCTGAAGTCCTCTGACTCATCGCGTAGCTAAAGAGGAATTAAAACTTTGATCACAGTACTTGTAATTTCCACCATCATCGCCTTGGTTACAGCTCCCGCAGACCTCAGGACTTGTCCACTTTTACACTCTCGAAACGTACTTTATAGAATAGAATACCAACAGTATGGAAACAGGCCCTTCGGCCCAACAAGTCCATGCCGACCCTCCGAAGGGCAACCCATACTGACCCACTCCTCCGCCCCAATGCACTACACCTAGCCGCAACGAATGAACCCAACCTAGTCTTACCCGAACACTATGGGCAATTTCGCTTGGTCAATTCATCTAACCTGCACATCTTTGGATTGTGGGAGGAAACCAGAGCACCTGGAGGATCAAGACATTCCAACGTCCTTTTAAGCTAAGTGAGAGAAAGAATTCTTAATAAAACACTCATAATGTGGAAGAATGAGACATTTTACACACACACATTCAAGCACACGCATGACACAAATGCCTCTCACACGTAAATTATTCTTCTACCTTTCTACTTAATACAATCTTTTGCACAGGAAAACAGTTCCCTCGGCTTATCAATGATTCCTTCAGGCTTCCCACTGAGCAAATACACGAACCCATTTCAATATGAGGCAACATAAATGGTTTCACAATTGTTCACAGTCAATCCAATTAAATGAAATTTTCAGCCCCATTATGTCTACATTCCCATTTGGTAGAAATCAAATAATGAGAAATGAATATTACACTCAATGTTAAATAGCAAAACAGAAAACCTTTATTTTGTTATTGGAACAAAAGTATCACGTTTCGGTTCGAAATATTCAGATACTTCCAAAGTATTATGATGGACTCAGGTCGTCTTCTCATGGTTAAAGTGGTGCTGGAAGAGCACCGCAGGACAGGCAGTATCCGAGGAGCATGAAAATCTAAGTTTCGGGTAATAGCCCTTCGTCCTGATGAAGTGCTTTTGCCCGAAACATCGATTTTTCTGCTCCACAGATGCTGCCTCACCTGCTGTGCTTTCCCAGCACACCTCTAATCTTGACTCTAACCTGCAAAATCTGCATCACCACCTCTGACAAGTCTTATCATGATGGCTTCCGGAACTTCAGTTTAATGTGTAATCGGAATTGTGCCTCTAATCCTACTATTGTCAATTGTTGTAAAATCCCATTGTTTCACTAATGTCCTTTTGGGGAAAGAAAACTACTATCTGTACCTGGCGTGGTCTACATGTGACTGGTCTGTTTGTTGGAGGCCAGCCATTTAAACTCCAGGACTTCACTGCTGGCGTTCCTCAAGACTGTGTTTGAGGCCTTATTGTGTTTCGTGACTGAATAACTGCCACTCCCTCAATCATGACGTCATAAGTCAGAATCCGTTAACACAATTAGTTGTACGACTGATCTGAGATGTAGAGAAGCAAGATGATCTTTAGGTTGAACTTGCCAACTGCCGTGTCTCTCACTCTCTCCCTCTCCCTCTCTCTCTCTCTCCCTCTCTCTCTCTATCTCCCTCTACCCACTTTCTCCCTCCGTCTCTCATCACACCCCTCCCTCTCCCTCTCTCTCACCTTCTCTCTCTCCCCTTCTAACTCATTCTCTCTCCGCTGTATCGCCCTCTCTCTCCCCTATCTCCCCTCTCTCCCCTCTCCCTCCCTCCGTCGCTCACCCCCCCCCTCCCTCTCCC
>NW_025214170.1:13941-17188 GCF_004010195.1 Chiloscyllium plagiosum | reverse complement strand
CCCTCTCCCTCATTCTCTTCCCCCTCCCTCTCCCTCTCCCTCATTCTCTCTTCCCCTCTCTGTCCCTCTCTTCCTCTCTCTCCTCTCTATCCCTCCCCAACCACCCTCTCTTCCTCTCCCTCTGACAATCTCTCATTCACTCCCTCTCTTTCTCTCACTCCCTCCCTCTCCCTCTCTCTCCCTAACCCTCTCTTTCTCACTCCACCCTCTCCCCCTTTCCTTCTCCCTTCGTCTCCCTCCCTCCCTAAGTCTCTCTCTCACCTCCTCCCTCTTTCTCTCTCTCCTACTCTCCCTTTCTTTGGGGGGAAGTAAACGTTGAAATGTTGTAACGCTCAAAGTAGCCTTCTCAACCATCAAATATTTCTGCTGATGAATGCTCAATTTCCTGGAGAATTGTCTGATAGGTCATTATATTTTCTTGCCGTCTTCCTGCAGGGGTAGAGCACCAGCACTCACATCGCTCGCATCCAGCTACTTTGAATGACTTTGCGTAATTAGGTGTGGCAAAAACCAGGGTAATGGTTAACATAGTTTTCAGGCTATCAAATGCTTTCGGACAGTCCGTTGTACACTGATACATCTTTCCTTTCTTTCGCACTTCAGTGAGTGGAGCAATCACAAAGGCTAAAATTTGGGACAAATTTCCGAGAAAATCGACTCAATCCCAGGGAATCATCGTACAGGTCATTTCATCAATGGAATGTGAAAGTCCCCAAATACCATCGATTTTGTATTGCATGGGGTCATTTGTCTACGTCCAAGAACATGACCCAGGAAGGTGACTTGAGCTTTGTCCAATTCACCTTTAATCAGGTTTATCACCAAGCCTGCCTCCCAGAGTCTAAGAGTCACAGAGATGTACGGCATGGAAACAGACCCTTCGGTCTAACCCCTCCATGCCGACCAGATATTCCAACCCAATCCAGCCGCATCGCCAGCATCGGGCCCATAATCCTCCAAACCCTTCCTATTCATATACCCATCCAAATGCCTCTTAAAAGTTGCAATTGTACCAGCCTCCACCATTTCCTCTGGCAGCTCATTCCATACACGTATCACCCTCTGCATGAACACGTTGATGTTAGGTCTCTTTTATATCTTTCCCCCTCACCCTGAACCTGTATCCACTAGTTCTAGACTCCCCAAACCCAGGGAAAAATCTTTGCCTATTTACCCTATCCATGCTCCTCATGGTTTTACAAACCTCCATAAGGTCACCCCTCAGCTTCCGACGTTCCAGGGAATACAGCCCCAGCCTGTTCAGCCTCTCCTTGTAGTTTCAAGGAGCAATGCAACTGCACTCCAAAGGTCTCTTTGTTCAGCAACACACCCTAGGACCTTACCATTAAGTGTATAAGTCCAGCCAAGATTTTTTTTCCCAAAATGCAGCATCTCTCATTTATCTGAATTAAAATCCATTTGCCACTTCTCAGCCAATTGGCCAATCTGTCAAGATTCTGTTGTAACCTGAGGTAACTCTCTTCGCTGTTCACTACACCTCCAATTTTGGTGTCATCTGCAAACTTACGAACTGTAACTTCTGCTCGCATCCAAATCATTTATGTAATTGACAAAAAGTAGACGAACCAGCACTGATCCATGCAGCACTCCACTGGTCACAGGCATCCAGTCTGAAAAACAACCCTCCACCACCACACTCTGTCTTCTACCTTTCAGCCACTTCTGTGTCCAATTCGTCATTCCCCCGTGTATTCCGTGAGATCTCACCTTTTAATCAGTCTCCCATGCGGAACCCGATCGAACGGCATACTGAAAGTCCATATGGATCACATCTACAGCTCTGCCCTCATCAATCCTCTTTGTTACTTCATCAAAAAACTCAATCAATTTTGTGAGACATGATTTCCCACGCACAAAGCCATGTTGACCATCCCTAATCGGTTTTTGCCTTTCAAAATGCATGTACAACCTTTCCCTCAGGATTCCCTCCAATAATTTGCTCACCACCGATGTCAGGCTCACTGGTCTATAGTTCCCTGGCTTGTCCTTACCATCCTTCTTAAATAGTGGAACCACGCAAGCCAACCTCCAATCTTCTGGCACCTCATAAGTGACTATCGATGACACAAATATCTCAGTAAGAGGCCCAGCAAATCACTTCTCTAACTGCCCATAGAGTTCTTGGGAACACCTGATCAGGTCCTGAGGATTTATCCACCTTTACCCGTTTCAAGACTTCCAGTACTTCCTCCTCTACAATATAGACATTTTTCAAGATGTCGTCATCCATTTCCCTATAGTCTATCTCTTCCATATCCTTTTCTACAGTATATACTGTTGCAAAATATTCATTTAGTATCCCCCCCACCCCACCCCATTTTCTGCATCTCCACACAAACGCCGCCTTGCTGATCTGTGAGGGGGCCTATTCTCTCCATAGTTAGTCTTTTGTCCTTAATATACTTGTAAAAACTCTTTGGAATTACCTTAATTCTATTTGCCAAAGCTATCTCATATCCTCTTTTTGCCCTTCTGATTTCCCTCTTAAGTATACTCCAACTTCCTTTATACTCTTCTGAGGATTCACTCGATCTATCCTGTCTATGCATTACATATGTTTTCTTCTTTTTCTTATTCAAACACTCAATTTCTTTCGTCATCAAGCTTTCCCTATAACTACCAGCCTTTCCTTTCACCCTGACAGGAAAATACTTTCTCTGGATTCTTGTTATCTCATTTCTGAAGGCTTCCCATTTCCCAGCCGTCCTTTTACCTGCGAGCATTTGCCCCCAGTCAGCTTTCGAAAGTTCTTGCCTAATACCATCTAAATTGGCATTTCTCCAATTTGGAACTTCAGCTCTTAGATCTGGTCTATCCTTTTCCATCATTATTTTAAATCTAATAGAATTATGGTCACTGGCCCCAAAGTGCACCCCCACTGACACCTCAGTCACCTGCCCTTCCTTATTTCCCAAGAGTAAGTCACGTTTTGCAACTTCTCTAGTAGGCGCATTCACATACAGAATCAGAAAATTGTCTTGTACGCACTTAACAAATTCGTCTCCATCTAAACCCTTACAATTATGGCAGTTGCAGTCCATGTTTGGAAAGTTAAAATTCCCTCCTATAACCACCCTATTATTCTTACAGATAGCTGAGATCTCCTTACAAGTTTGATTCTCAATTTCCCTCTGACTATTAGGGGATCTATAATACAATTCCAATAAGGTGATCGTCCCTTTCTAATTTCTCAGTTCCACCCAAATAACTTTCCTGGATGTATTTC
>NW_025214170.1:7561-13010 GCF_004010195.1 Chiloscyllium plagiosum | reverse complement strand
ATTAGTCCCCTTCTAATTGAGGTGCAATCCGTCCTTCTTTTACAGGTCACTTCCACTCCAAAAGAGATTCCAATGATCCAAAATTGTGAATCCATCTCCCATGCACCAGCCCCTCAGACATGCATTCATTTGCTCTATTCTCCTATTCCTGCCTTCACTAGTTCAGAGTACTGGGAGTAATTCAGATATTACTACTCTCGAGGGCCTCCTTTTTAAATTTATGCCAAACTCCCTGTAATGTCCCTTTAGAATCTCAATATTTTCACTTCCAATCTCGTTTGTTCCAATGTGTGCAATGACCTCCTGCGGCCCCCTCTCTCCCTTGGAAACACTCTGCACCCTCTCTGAGGCATCCTTGATCCGAGCACCAGGGAAGCAACACACCATTCTTACTTTTCGTTGCTGGCACAGAAGCATCTGTCTATACCTTGGACTAGAGAGTCCCCTAACACAATCGATCTCTTGGAAACCGAGGTCGCCTCATTGCATTTGAGCCAGTCTAGATCTTTGAAACTTGACGGATAATGCTACATTCCTCTGAGGATCCATCACCCCTGACGTTTTCAAAAACAGTATACTTGTTTGAAATGGGGATAGCCACAGAAGGCTCCTAAACCTCCGACCTACCTGTGTTATCTTTTCTGGAGTTACTCTATCTGTGTGACCGTATCTGTGACTTTTCTCCCTTCCTACAACTGCCACCATCACACCCCCTTGCTCTTGTAAATTCCTCATTTTCTCTCCAACGATCCAATCGATCTGATTGAGTTCACAACCAATGCATTTATTGCAGATATAATCTGCAAATACACGTAAACTCTCCCGAAACTATCACAATCGACAAGAACAGCGTATCATTGAACTAAAGGCCATTTTTGTTCTTTTTTCAATACAATGACCAAGAAAATAGCCCATTCTCGAACCTCTACAAAACACCACTCCAGGCTAACTTAATACTTATGGCTTATATTCTTAAGTTTAATCAAGAGACATATCTTAATAAAACATATTATCAAAAAAGAACCCAGTTAACTCGCTACTGCAATGTCACTGTACGGCCACACTTAAAATATTCACTTATCGGTTTATGTGCTGTGACCCCTCCCAAACAGGTTCCTCCAAGGTCAGTATCGAATTTCGCTGTTTGTTCATTTTCCTAGATGCACTCTGATGTCCAGCGATACATGAATTCAAACAGTAAAGACAGTAACTGTGCAGATTCATTGTGGTGAAGTCTCTCTCTCTCTTTCTCTCTCTGTCCTGCACTGACCTCACCTTGGATTTCCTTTATCTGTTCCTGTCCCTTTTACAAGTGCTATTGGTTTCAATTAATTTTCCAAAGTTCCAAAACAACGCAACAGCATACAAGACAGTGATTGTAGCTCCTGGAATTTGAGGAAATCACCTCCAACACCTCAAATACCTCAAAAAGGAGCAACGTGTTACTGCTAGAAATTGTTCCCGTCCTTGAACATTGATTACCCAGAGAGATTTCACAAATGAGAATGTGGACAATGGACCAGGAGTGATGAAGTGTAGAGGTGATGAAACCTTCACTGGCCTTTTGTTATTGGTATTCTTTCAATAAAATGTGGTTTGAGATGTGAACTGAGAACTGTTTGCTGAGAGTAACTTGTGGCCTTTCAGGCAGCTTGCGGGAAAAGGAACAGACCAAACAATCTATGTTTGTTTGTGAAACCACCATTTGAAGGTCCTCAATTCCTGAAGCAATCCATGTTCAAATAGTGCAAGACCTGGACAATGTTCTTGCAGCATGACCATCTCGAGCAAGGTCCTTGTGTTTCAATGGCATTATCAAGATTACGTTCCCGACAGTTACCATTGATCAGAAATTGAACAGGCGTAGCCAAACAAATCCTGTGGGTCCAACAGCACTTCAGATGCTGGGAATCGTGCAGAGAGTAACTTACCCATTTCCTGTTGGACAAAGCTTGCTCAGCATCTGCAAGGCATAAGTTGGGAGTGTGATGAAGCTCTCTCTACTTGCCTGGATGAATGCACCTCCAACAACATTCAAGAGAATTGTCCTGATGCAGAACAGAGCAGCCCCTGGATTTGACCCATATCCACAGACACTCATCTTTCCACAATCAATGCTCACTGTGTCATGTGAGATCTCCTGCACCTTCTCACTTGACTTTGAAGCTATATTCTGAGTATTCATCGATTTTATTTGACTGCCTCCAGTCCACTCAGACTCTCTGATGGAGGAGGGTATTGTACACTTTCGGAGATTCAGAGTGACGTTGACATGCGATGGGTGTATGATGGAGGATCTATGGGGTTGGGGTGCAGTGGCTTTCTTTCTGAAATAATAAATAAAATCTTCTGTCCGAACGATGGTTTTGTTGTTGAAGTGAAAAGCAAAACATCAGATTTGGAAAATTAACATCATCTCCATTTGTATTTTTTGGATCTTGAAGGCAGCGCCCAAGACAAGAGCATTTCCTTGTATAGTATTGGCTGACACGGTCTGCTCGGTAATTACAGTGTTGAGAAGTTCTTTCAGTCACTCCTTAAGAAGGAAAAATATTTTTTCCCCTGAGCTCAGAAGCGAGTATTTCAGAAACAGGAAAAGCAGCTGCTCAGTTCCATCACAGGTTTCTTGTTCCTCCATTAATTGGAGATAACAGAAGCCCTCTCTGTCCAGTCCCTATTCCAACAAGCCCAACAGGATCCTAAAGCAGAGCCTGGTCTTCAGTTCACTCGGATTTTCCCTGTCATTGGCTCCAGACATCCCTCCGTTGTGACTATGTGGTAATTGGTGTGCAGTGAACACTCCACAGTAAAAGAATCTACAAACGGACAGATTCCATCAAAACCCTGCCTCACCCGCAAATGAATCTGGGAGCTGGAATATCAGGAACCTGATGGATAACACCAACACCAATAGGCCTGAATGATACACTGCTGCCATCGCCCAGCATGACAAAACTGTCATCACCGCCGTGAGTGGGATATGACTGGCAGGAGAAAGGCAACATAAAGAAAACGATGGCGGGTATACCTTTTTCTGGAAAAGCAAACACAGGACATTGTCTCAATGGGATGGGCTTCACCACAACAAATAAATTGGTCAGACATTCCAACAAATCCCCTGTGGGGTAAATGAGCTCCTCGTGACCCTCTGACACACCCTGGACCAGAAGCAGTCTTCTCAGCTGTCAGTGCCTCTGCGCTGAATCGAGACACAATGGAGAAGACAAGAGACTCATTCCACACCAGCCTCGAACTATTGCTATCCCACCGAAGGAAATATTTTCTCGGGCAGTGCCTCACAGCCGACCTGATGATGACTAAGATACCTGAGTGACAGAGTGCCCACAGCATGTGGTCCACCCTAAACTCCTCCCCAGTCAGCAGCTCTGTGGAGACCCCCAGCCTCTCAAACAGGAAACCCCAGGATTGGCTCAGTGAGAAGTACGGGAGATCCAGGATCTCCGAGATCGCAAACGTGAGGTAGCTCCACCATAACTCCAGCTAAAGGAAACAAGCGGAAACGCTACTGCAGTCTGAGGTGAAACAAAGAAGCCACGGCCTAAAGAATCGATGATGGGTGGAGAGAGTCAGCAGGAGAATCCGTGATTCACTGACAGACAACAACCTGCTCAGTGACACCACTCAGCTCCTGACCTCATTCCAGCCTTAGTCCAAACATGGACTAAAAGAGCTGAATTCCAGAGGTGGGGTGAGGCTGACTGTACTTAACTTCAAGGCTACATATGGCCTGGTGTGGCTTCAAGGAGCCTGAGCAAAACTGGATGCAATGGAAATCGGGGGAACTCTCCACTGAATGAAGTCATCCCAGGCAGAAAAGAAGAAAGTTGTGGTTCTTTGAGGTCAGCCACCACAGCTGCAGGGTTTCTCTATCCTCAAAAGAGTGTCTTAGGTCTAACCATCTTCAGTAATTTCATCAATAGACTCCCCTTCATCACAGGGTCAGACATGGGGATATTAGCTGATGATTACATTGTGTTCAGCAGTATCTGCGACTACTCAGGTACTGAAGTAGTCCTTATCCAAATGCAGTGAAATCGGGGCAATATCCAGGCTTGGGATGAAAAGTAGAAAATCGCATACATGACACATAAATGCCAAGCAGTGATCAACTCTAACAACAGAGAATCACATCATCGTCCTGTGACATCAATGGGGTTACCGTTGCTGCTTCCTCAACTATCAACGTGTTGAGATTAGCATTGACCAGACTCTGAAGTTGACAATCCATTTAAATACAATGGTGTCAAGGCAGGACAGAAGCGAGGAATACTGCAGGGAATAACTCACTTCCTGACTTCCACCTGTCCACCGCCTGATAGGTCCAAATCAGGAGTGTGGTGGAACACTCCCCATTTGCTGAGATGAGTGAGGCTGCAACAACACTCAAGAAGCTTGACACTATCCGGGATAAAACAGTTCACCCGATGGCCACTAAAAACATCTTATTTCCACCACTGACTCTCAGTAGCAGCAATATGTACCAACGACCAGATGCATTGCAGAAATGCACCAAAGTTCCTCAAATAAAACCTTCCAAACCCACATCATTACAAAGGATATGGGCAGCAGATACATGGAATCACTATGCACTACAAATTCCCATCCAAGTCAATCGTCTTCCTTGATTGGAAATATATCACCTTTCTGTATGTATCTCTGCTTCACAATTCTTCATTAGAGACAAAAAAACGTCGACATATCCACCTCCTGTTTACCCAGTCCTGAACAAGGATTACATCCAAATCATCGATGTCTCTACCCGCTGATGCTGCCTGACTTGCTGTGTTATTCCGGCCTCCTGCTTGTATATTTACAGCACTTCATAACAGTATTGTGTGTCTATTACAGCACACAGACAACAACAGTTCAGGAAAATAGCTCACCAACACATTGTCAGCAACCATTCGAGATGAGCAATAAATGCTGACCCAATCAACGATGCCCATGAATGGATTAGGATTCATTAAAAATGTTGTCCAATCATGACGAATGGTGGACACAGGGTTTGATGTTTTTTTTAATGGAAGCTGGTGGGCTGCAGGCGGTACCTTGCTTGTTGTGAAGAACTGAAGTGATATGCTGGTTGGAACAATCTGTCAGTCTTTCAGAGGCACGGTCTACGTACGTGGTATCACTCAGAAACTGAGATTCATATCCCAGATTACTCACATGCGAGATAGATAGAACAAATTTGATATGTCCTCGTATCTGGAATATTTGGAAACATCGTTCAATTATTGTCATGAAAACAATTAGGACGTGGAATATTTTCATTCGAGGGAATAATAATAGGATATTTTCAAAGTGCCTGGGCTAAGTAATAATTTGATCCTTGTTGCGATAAACAGACTCAGCATTGGTGCGCTATGTTTTCATTAAATTTCAATCTGAATATTGAATTCAACAAATGGGTGGATTTGTTCATTGG
>NW_025214170.1:0-1413 GCF_004010195.1 Chiloscyllium plagiosum | reverse complement strand
GAAGGATGTGGAAGCTTTGGAGAGGGTGCAGAGAAGATTTACCAGGATGTTGCCTGGAATGGAGAGGAAGTCGTACGAGGATAGGTTGAGAGTTCTCGGCCTTTTCTCGTTGGAACGGCGAAGGATGAGGGGTGACTTGATAGAGGTTTATAAGATGATCAGAGGAATAGATAGAGTAGACGGTCAGAAACTTTTTCCCCGGGTACAACAGAGTGTTACAAGGGGACATAAATTTAAGGTGAAGGGTGGAAGGTATAGGGGAGATGTCAGGGGTGGGTTCTTTACCCAGAGAGTGGTGGGGGCATGGAATGCGCTGCCTGTGGGAGTGGTAGAGTGAGAATCTTTGGGGACCTTTAAGCGGCAATTGGATAGGTATATGGATGGGTGCTTAAGCTAGGACAAATGTTCGGCACAACATCGTGGGCCGAAGGGCCTGTTCTGTGCTGTATTGTTCTATGTTCTATGTTCTATGTTCTAATCCCCACCAGGTTTTGTCAGCAATTGGAATAATAACTATCTATTGTAACACACAGTGGTTAGCACTGCTGCCTTACAGCACCAGGGTCCTGGTTTCGATTTCATCCTCGAGTGACTGTCTCTGTGGAGTTTGCACATCCTCTCTGTGTCTGTATGGGTTTAACAAGTTCAGTGAAAAGAAAGGATTTCTAAATTATGCAACTTCAACTCTATGCCTGAAAGCCTTAAATGTACACAGACACACAGATACAAGACAAACAAAAAACAAATAGGGTTACTACATGTACTACGATAGAACAGATGCAGAGACATGGTTAACAACATTCTGTAAGATCAGAAATCCAGACCGCAAGATGGAAAGTGACTTTCCTCATATTGTTTTTGGGTTTTTTTGCAATGATGCCTGTACAATGGTGGTCATTGTTTGATTCACTGATTGATTAGGAGCATTTTCATCTTTTAACATGTGAATTCCTATTTTGAAGCTTTCTCTACTTTTTTTTTCCGTCTTTCCCAGCAGAGTGGTGAGAGGGAGGACTACTTTCTGCCTGAAGGCTCTTCCACTTAATTCTTCCACTCTGACGTTCTTAGCACTTTAATGCAACCAATCAGAGGGCTGTTGTCAGGCAGAATTTCCTTAACAAGATTCTCAGTGTTGTTCAGACTCAATGTCTTCCTCTTACTGCTTCCAAACACCAACATTGCATTGCACAGCTTAAAAATGTGCTGCACTTAATCTTCTTACTGCAAAACTTTCCTGGTATTCCTATATTGGAAATCCACCTTCCATTTCAGATGACTGACCCAATAATAAAAATCTGTGGTCTCCTTCATACCTCCACCATTAAAGAAAATGAAATTCTGTTTTGAAATTCATTTCTTTATCAGGCAAATATAACACATTACAGCTGAAAAAAAAGACCCATTCGTTTCTTA
>NW_025214169.1:18368-40000 GCF_004010195.1 Chiloscyllium plagiosum | reverse complement strand
CTTTCCCTCAGTTTAACAGTTTAACTTGTTTTGCTTTTAGACACGTATAGAAGATATGACTGAGCAACTTGCAGCAGCTAAGGACAGCTTGAAGGTGTGTAAGAGCAAGGAAGTGGCTACAGCAGCCGAAATAGAGAATTTAAATGGAGAACTTCAGAAAAAGCAACGAGTTCAAAACAAATTACAAACTGAGAAAGATGAGCTGATGAAAGAGAATGAGGAACTAAAGAAAAAAATTAAGAGGCTGTGCGACAGCTTGCAGGTTCAAATTTTTATCCATCTTTTATTCTGACTGATTAGAAAGTCCTCTGTTCAATCTTTGAGAATATGAATATTTCTGAATAATTTTCAAACAGTTCCACTCAAGTTATTTTTCGCTAACATCCATAAAATATTGTTGTAAGAAATATATGTGCAATATTTGGTTTTTAGTTAAATATTTTTCACATCCACTTAAATATTTTGAACAAGAAATGCAAGTGATTTTTTTCATTCACTCGTGGCACATGGGCATCACTGCTACGGCCAGCATTTATTACACGTCCCTAGTTGCCCTTGAGAAGGTAGTGGTGAGCTGCCTTCTTGAATCACTGCAGTCGACGTGTTATAGCTTGACCCACAATGTCCTTAGGGAGGGAATTCCAGGATTTTGACCCAGTGACTATGAAGGAACGGCAACATATTTCCAAGTCAGAATGATGAGTGGCTTGGAATTTGGTGGTGTCCCATGTATCTGCTACACATGTTCTTCTAGATAATGGTGCTTGTAGGTTTGGAAGGTGCTATCTAAGGATCTTCAGTGAATTTCTGCAAAGCATCTTGTAGATAGTATACACTGCTACTCAGTATTGATGGTGAAGGGAGTGGATGCGTGTCGATATGGTGGTCAATTAAGCGGTTGCTTTGCCTTGGATGGTATGAAGGTTCTTGAGTGTTATTGGAGCTGCACCCATCCAGGCAACTGAGGAATATTCCATCACACTCCTGACCGGTGCCTTGTAGATGATGGACAGGCTTTGTGGAGTCAGGAAGTGAGGTACTCATGGCAGTATTGCTAGCTTCCATCTTGCTCTTGTAGCCACTGTATTTATATGGCGAGTCTAGTTTCTGGTCAAAGCCTAACCTCATGAATGTTGATAGTGAAGAATTCAGTGATATTAACACCGTTGAATGTCAAGGGACAGTGGTTGGCTTGTTTCTTATTGGAGGTGGCCATTGCATGGCATTTATGTGATTAGATTAGATTACTTCCAGTGTGGAAACAGGCCCTTCGGCCCAACAAATCCACACCGCCCCGCCAAAGCACAACCCACCCATACCCCTACACATCTACCCCTTACCTAACACTACGGGCAATTTAGCATGGCCAATTCACCTGACCTGTACATCTTTGGACTGTGGGAGGAAACCGGAGCACCCGGAGGAAACCCACGCAGACACGGGGAGAGAATGTGCAAACTCCACACAGTCAGTCGCCTGAGGCGGGAATTGAACCCGGGTCTCTAGCGCTGTGAGACAGCAGTGCTAACCACTGTGTCACCATGCCACCCACGTGTGGCGTGACTTTTTTTTGCCACTTGTCACTCCAAGCCTGGATATTGTCCAAGTCTTATTGCATCTGAGCATGGACTGCATCAGTATCTGAGGGATCATGAATGGTGCTGAACATGATGCAATCATTTTGGATGTAGGTTTGCTTGCTGAGCTGGAAGATTCATTTCCAGGCGTTTCGTCACCCTACTAGATAACATCTTCAGTGGGCCTCAGGCGAAGCACTGCTGATAATTCCTGCTTTCTATTTATATCTTTGGGTTTCCTTGGGTTGGTGATGTCATTTCTTGTGGTGAAGTCACTTCCTGTTCATTTTCTCAGGCGGTGGTAGATGGGGTCTAACTCGATGTGTTTGTTGATAGAGTTCCAGTTGGAATGCCATGCTTCTAGGAATTCTCGCGCATGTGTTTGTTTGGCTTGTCCTAGGATGGATGTGTTGTCCCAGTCGAAGTGGTGTCCTTCCTCACCCGTATGTAAGGATACTAGTGAGAGAGGGTCATGTCTTTTTGTGGCTGGTTGGTGTTCATGTATCCTGGTGGCTAGTTTTCTGCATGTTTATCCAATGTAGTGTTTGTTACAGTCCTTGCACGATGTTTTGTAAATGACATTTGTTTTGCTTGTTGTCTGTATAGGGTCTTTCAAGTTCATTAGCTGCTGTTTTTAGTGTGTTGGTGGGTTTGTAGGCTACCATGATGCCAAGGGGTCTGAGTGAGTCTGGCAGTCATTTTTGAGATGTCTTTGATGTAGGGGAGAGTGGCTAGGGTTTCTGAACGTGTTTTGTCTGCTTGTTTGGGTTTGTTGCTGAGAAATCTGCAGACTGTGTTCATTGGGTACCTATTCTTTTTGAATACACGGTATAGGTGATTTTTCTTCTGCTCTGCTCTGTGCTGCAGTGTGCATTGGCTCTTTGAAATAATGTTCTGATGCAGTTTCTTTTGTGGGTGTTGGGATGATTGCTTCTGTAGTTCAATATTTGGTCCATATGTGTTGCTTTCCTATAGACGCTGGTTTAAAGTTCCCCATTGGCTGTTCGCTCTACTGCGACATCTAGGAATGGCAGTTTGTTGTTGTTTTCCTCCTCTTTAATGAACTTTATGCCAGTAAGGGTATTATTGATGGTCTTGGAGATTTCCTCTAATTTGTTTCGTTTAGTGATGACAAAGGTGTCATCCACGTAGCAGACCCAAAGTTTGGGTTGGATGGTTGGCAGAACTGTTTGTTCAAGTCTCTGCATTACTGCCTCTGCTAAGAACCCTGATATGGGTATTCCGTTGGTTACAAAATACCGTGCAAGGACTGTAACAGACACTACATTGGACAAACGGGCAGAAAACTAGCCACCAGGATACATGAACACCAACCAGCCACAAAAAGACATGACCCTCTCTCACTAGTATCCTTACATACGGATGAGGAAGGAGACCACTTTGATTGGGACAATATATCCATCCTAGGACGAGCCAAACAAAGACCGCACAAGAATTCCTAGAAGCATGACTTCCTATCGGAAAAATGTTGTGAAACTTGAAAGGGTTCAGAAAAGATTTACAAGGATGTTGCCAGGAATGGGGGATTTGAGCTATAGGGAGAGGCTGAACAGACTGGGGCTGTTTTCCCTGGAGTGTCAGGGGCTGAGGGGTGACCTTATAGAGGTTTACAAAATTATGAGGGGTATGGATAGGATTAATAGATAAAGTCTTTTCCCTGGGCTGGTTCTAGTTCCAGAACTAGAGGACATAGGTTTAGGGTGAGAGGGGAAAGATATAAAAGAGACCGAAGGGGCAACGTTTTCACGCAAAGGGTGGTACGTATATGGAATGGGCTGCCAGAGGAAATGGTTGAAGCTAATACAATTGCAACATTTAAAAGGGATCTGGATGGGTATATGAATAGGAGGGCCAAATGCAGGCAGTGAGACTAGTTTGGGTTTGGATATCTGGTCGGCATGGACAATTTGAACCGAAGGGTTTGTTTCCGTGCTGTACATCTCTATGACTCTATGACAATCAAGTCAATTATATTTGAGAATCTGTCAGTATCCTGCAACATTACATGATGTTACATTATTCGAGAGTGTTCTTTCAGGCAAGACATTAAACCCTGGCTGTCCACTCAAGAGATCATAAAAGATCCCACAGCACTATTTCAACGAAAAAGCAGGGGACTCCTAGTCAACACTTATTCCATTAAAAAAAACTAAAGCAGACAATCTTGTCCTTATCACGTTGATGTTTCTGGAAGCTTGCTGTTCATGAATTGGCTGCATATATCTGTGATTACAACACTTCGAAAGTACTTAATTGGCTGTAAAGCACTCTGGAATGCCTGGAGGTCTTGAAGGGTGTTAAAATAAATGTCAATCGTTATTTTATCCAATTTTAACAGCACCGTGCAGGCTAATCAGTGGATTCCTTTCCAAGATAAGTGCTGGCCAAAAGCATTCTTATAGGGCGACACATTTCATTTAAGTTATAAAATGTTACTTTGCTTTTTAAAAGTTTAATTTTAGAGCAATTGTAAACACTGAGAAAGCACTGCTGAAATGAGAATTTTAAATGGTAAAATAGAAACATTAGAAATTGAAAAATTAGCTGTGGAAATCTTTCTCATCAGTCACAAACTAGCCTAAAAACATAGCAGATCGGTAAAAAATTAATTTATTAGGAGAAATCAAATTGCATCGTATAAGAACGCCGTCATTCTGTCATGATTCATTGTTTAGTCAGGATTATGAAAGTCAAGTATAAGTACTCTAGAAAAAAATAGTTAAGTACCTCCTAGCACTGTTACTGTTAGATTATTGACAGGCTTAGTTACGGCCAGCTGTAATTGTCCAAAAATGAGTGAGGTCAATCCACTATATTTTAAACTCATTGGAATCAAATCAAGAGACATGATTCCAACGACAAGAAGAGTGGAAGAAGCCGAAAGCAAGATGACAATCATGGACAATATCTTTTGTAGAAAATGACAATAGAAACTACCAATTTCAACAAGTTTGATAGTTTGATTCAATAATGAAAGAGTAATTGCAAGAGAGATCGTGTACGGGCGTGTACGGTGGCACAGTGGTTAGCACTGCTGCCTCACAACGCCAGAGACCCGGGTTCAATTCCCGCCTCAGGCGACTGACTGTGTGGAGTTTGCACGTTCTCCCCGTTTCTGCGTGGGTTTCCTCCGGGTGCTCCGGTTTCCTCCCACAGTCCAAAGATGTGCAGGTCAGGTGAATTGGCCATGCTAAATTGCCCGTAGTGTTAGGTAAGGGGTAAATGTAGGGGTATGGGTGAGTTGCGCTTCGGCGGGGCGGTGTGGACTTGTTGGGCCGAAGGTCCTGTTCCCACACTTTAAGTAATCTAATCTAATCTAGATCAAACTCACTCTGGTTGGCCATACAAAATGGTTGGCATGTTCCCAAAAGGACAGTATGAATTGGATCTCAGGTTTCATTTTAAAACAGCAAGTATGGATGATATCCAAATATAACTCATCTACAGGGATGGAAATAAAAACAATGCTCTGTTAATTACTTGTTTGCCAGAGTTATGAACATTTTAAGATACAAAACATAGAACATAGAACAGTACAGCACAATACAGGCCCTTCCGCCCTTAATGTTATGCTGACCTTTTATCCTGCTTTAAGATCAAACTAACCAAAACACCCTTCATTGTACTATCTTCCATGTGCCTATCTAAGAGTCACTTAAATGTACCTAATATATCTGACTCCACTACCACCACTGGCAGTGCATTCCATGCATCCACCACTCTCTGTGTAAAGAACCTGCCTCTGACATTTCCCCTAAACCTTCCTCCAATCACCCTAAAATTAAGCCCTCTCTTGATAGCCATTTCCGCTCTGGGAACAAGTCTCTGGTGATCCACTGTATCTATGCTTCTCATCATCTTGTACACCTCTATCAAGTCACCGTTCATCCTTTTTTGCTCCAATGAGAAAAGCCCTAGTTCCCTCAACCTTACTTCATAAGGCATGTCCTCCAGTCCAGACAGCATCCTGGTAAATCTCCTCTGCACCCTCCCTCAAGCTTCCACATTGTTCCTATAATGAGGTGACTAGAACTGAACACAATATTATAAATGTGGTCTAACCACGGCTGTATAGAGCTGCAGCATAACCTTATGGCTGTTAAACTTAATCTTCCACGAATAAAAGCTAACACACTATACATCTTCTTAATAACTCTACCAACTTGGGTGGCAACTTTGAGGGATATGTGGACATGGACCCCAAGATCCTTCTGTTGTGCCTCTGTTATGCCAAGAATCCTGCCTTTAATCCTGTATTCTGCATTAAAATTCGACCTTCCAAAATGAATTACTGCATACTTTTCCAGGTTGAACTCCAATTGCCACTTATCAGCCCAGCTCTGAATCCTGTCAATGTCCTGTTGCAACCTACAACAGCTCTCCACACTATCCAATACTTCACCAATCTTCATGTCATCGGCAGACTTGTTAACCCACCCTTCCACTTCCTCATCCAAGTCATTTATTAAAATCACAAAGAACAGAGGTTCCAGAACCAATCCCTGCAGAACACTGCTGGTCACCAAGCTCGAGGCTGAATTCTTTCCATGTTCTGGCACAAGTTCCCTCCACATTCCCTGATCGGCCCTACCCTCACTCTGGCCATCCTCATGTTCCTCACATGTGTAGAATGACTTAGGGTTTTCCTTAATCCTATCCACTAAAGTTTTTCATGCCGCCTTCTAGCTGTCCTAAGTCCATTCTTCAGTTCTTTCCTGGTACCTTTGTAACCCTCTAGAGCCTTGTTTGATCCTTGCCTCCTCAACCTTAAGTAAGCTTCCTTCTTCCTCATCCACTTTTCTTTCAACCTACCATCCCTTACTTGCCTCAGTGGGACAAACCTGTCCAGCACTATCAGCAAGTGCTCCTAAACAACCTCCACATTTCTGTCGTGCATTTCCTGAGAACATCTGTTCCCAATTCAGGCACCCTAGTTCCTGCCTAATAGCATTGTAATTCCCCTTCCTCCAATTAAATGTGTATCTTATATTTTGAAAAAAGTTTTAACTTCACATTCTTTGAAAAAAACATTCTACATTGGCAGTGTAGTACAAATACAGTGTTAAAATACAACTATGTGGTAATTCATAGAAAAATTGCATGGTATAGTTTGCCAAAAAACAGTTTCAAACCAGAATTAATGGCAGCAGTTAAATTTTTGTTAATTCTTTTCATGGGATGTGGAGGTTGAAGGCAAAGCCAGCTTTTGCTTCCTACCCCTAACTTCCATTGAGAAGGTGGTGGTGAAGTTCTTTCTTGAATTGCTGTAGTTCATCAGTATAACTGCTCCCATAGTGCTGTTAACAATATGGCTCCAGGACTTTGGTCCAACATGAATGACGAAATGGCAATACAGTTACAAGTCAGGATGGTGTGTGGCTTGAAGAGGAACCTGCAGGTGATGGTCCCATGTGTCTACTTTCTTTGTCCTTTTGGATGATAAGAGATTATCTATTTGGAAAGTGCTGTCAAATAAAAGCCTCAGTTATTTGCTCCAGAGCATGTTCTGTACAGCAGACTGTCACTTTGTCTCAGTGGAGAACTGAATGTTTAATTTGGCATATGGGATACTGATCAAGTGCAGTGCTTTCTCCTGGATGGTTTCAAGCATCTTGAGTGTTGTTGCACTCATCGAAGCAAGGGGAGAATATTGCACTACTCTTTTAACTTGTCCCATGTAGGTGGATATTTTGGGGAGTTGGAAAGTGCTCATGACAAAATTTCAAGGTTCCATCCTGTTTTTGTACTCAAAGTATTTTAAGAAGACCATAATACGTTGGAACAGAAGTGATTAATTCAGCCCATCTACACCATTCAATTAGATCATGGCTGATATGATAATCCTCAACTCCACTTTCCTGCCATTTCCCCAAAACCCTTGATTCCCTCACTGATTAAAAATCTGTCAAATAACTGGTCTAATTCTGTTACTGGTTAATGGTAACTAGCAGGGTGTTGGTAGTGGGGAATTCAGCAATGGTAATGCAATTGAATGTCAAATAGAAGTAGTTGGATTCTCTTTCATTGGATTTGATTGATTTCTGATTCTTACGTTGTGCTAATGTTATTTTCTACACATAAGACCAAGCCTGAATGCTGCCCAGTTCTTGCTGTATATGGACACAGAACATTGTGTAAATCATTTCTAACCTGATGATAAATGTCAGCTCACAGAAGATGGTTGAGCATAGGACATTAGCCTGAGGGACCCTATGCAGTGAGGGGAGCAGGGACTGACATGCCTCCAACAACCACAACCATCTTCCTTTTTGCGAGGTTGACTCCAATTAATGGAGAATCTTCTGCCCCCGTGCCCAACACCCATTTTCCATTTACTTCAGTTTCTCCAAAGTTCTCTCATGCTACAGTCTGTCATATGCTGCCTTGATGTCAAGGGCAGTCTCTGTCACCTCACCTCAGTGAGCCCACGAAGCAGAATCCTATGGTTCAGCATTTTAAGGGCAGATTAAGATTCCTGGTATTCAAGGCTGTGCAAATTGCACAGGCCATTAGAATAAATATGGGATTCATTTAGAATGAATTAGAATGAATGCAATTAAACCCAACCATGGCAATAGTATTGGAAAGCTGAGAAAATGGCACATTATGTGAATAGTCCCTAAATTTTCCATTTACACCTATTATGATGGCAGAAATGTAATAAAGATATTGAAGTGATTCAAGCACTCAGTTTTTACTCAGTGCTTGAATTAACTTGTTGTCCTTTATTACAGCATGTTACGTTTGTAAAATGAAGCCATATTGTGACAGCCAGATAGTCCTGGGAGGAGACTTAGTATCTGTGTAACAAAATGAACTGTAAAATCATGGGCCCTTTCCCAATTTTATATGTTGTTCGCAATTACTTCATTACAGTCTTCCAGCTAGTTTGGTGAATTAAGGGGCTATGGGCTTTATACAGCTGATGATCTTGTCTTCTCCTTTCCTGAGAGTGGCATAAATATAGACAATGAATTTTGTTTTACTAATAACAGGCTGAGAATTACTTCAAGCAGCTCAGTGAGAAAGTGGCACAGCTCATATTCTTCAGGCAATTATTTAGACACCTGAGACGATACATAGACAATGTGTGTTAGATAGTGAGTGGTCAAAAAAAGTAAGAAAGTTCTTTGATTGATTGTACGTAATATACTTGTACATATTAAAATGCATCACAGTGTTATTTATCTCCAAGCTATTTAGCAATGGATCTATGAAACAGTGTAATATCCAATAGATAATAATCAGTCTGCGTAAGCAATCTGTAAATAGATTCGGTAGTTTCTGTAAGTTAGCCCATTTGGACAAAGAAACATACAAAATTTCAATTGGGAACTTGGAGTTCCAATGGCTGTCAGTAGGAAAACCTGGAGTTTAGGATAAATATAAGCATTCGGATTGATTTCTGAATTATCCACTGTAAAACTACATACATAGAACATAGAACATTGCAGCGCAGTATAGGCCTTTTGGTCCTCAATGTTACTGTGGAACCAATCTGAAGCATATCTATCCTACACTATTCTATTTTCATCCATATGTTTATCCAATGATCATTTAAATGTCCTTAAAGTTGGCAGGTCTACTACTGTGACAGGCAGTGCATTCCACGCCCCGACTATTCTCTGAGTAAAGAAACTACATCTGACATCTGTCCTATATCTATCACCTCTCAATTTAAAGCTATGTCCCCTCATGCTAGCAATCTCCACCTGAGGAAAAAGGCTCTCACTGTCCACCCTATCTAACCCTCTGATTATCTTATATGTCTCAATTAAGTCACCTTTCAACCTTCTTCACTCTAATGAAAACAGCCTCAAGTCCCTCAGCCTTTCCTCATAAGACGTTCCCTCCATACCAGGCAACATCCTAGTAAATCTCCACTGAACCCTTTCCAAAGCTTCCACATCCTTCTTATAATGCGATGACCAGACTGGATGCAATACTCCAAGTCAGGCCACACCAGGGTTTTGTATAGCTGCAGCATGATCTCATGGCTTTGAAACTCAATTGTTCTCCCAATAAAAGCTAACACACCATATCCCTTCTTAACAACCTGGGTGGCAACTTTCAGGGATCTATGTACAGTTCTTTGCGATCATTCCTGAAGTTATATAAACTTGGATATTGAATTTGCTGCATTTAGATATGCTGAAAGAACAATAATATAATTAATAAGTGATTCACACATAGATTTTCTGAAGCTGATCTACAAAAGTACTTATAAAGGTGAGAACTGAACTCATAATCTGTACACTTATGTTGAAAGTTCCAGTCTTAACTGTTTGTATTATTGGGATATTCAACTTGAAAGTTATTGATCATGTATAAGAGCAGAGATGTACATTGATCATCCAGCCTCTAGCCAACTCCTTCAATGATTTTTCTCAGCATTTATGGAATATTCAAAAGATTAGAATGAAGGCTAACAAAAAAAAGCCAGAGCTGGTTTCAATTATACAAGCAGGAGCACAAATGGAAATTTAGAGGGAAATCTTAAGCATATAGTGCTTAAGTCCTGTGGGTCATGTAACAAATTAACATAATGTTATCATCTGAAATAATTTATATTAAATATTATAGCATTCTGTTTAAGAATTTAGCCACTGATATCTCAAAAGTATGAAAATAGCTGTGTCCAAATATCCAGCCATACACAATTTAAGCCAGTAAGAAATAGAACCACAAATATAAGTTGCTATCACTTCAAAAATCTACTTCAGCAGGCATGCAGACATTGGATTGCAGATTGGATATCATTGCAAGGAAGTATAATGATCAAATAAATTAGTGAGAGTGGCCCCAAGTTCAGCAGTGAATCAATTCACCTTGCATTAGATAGATGGTATTTAGAATGAATTGGAGTTCCTTTACTTTGTTACCAGCTTCCAGGAGTTGACAGATTTGACCAGATGAGTTGAGTTCACGCTGCTCATCATTATCTACAGCTATAATGTTGTGAAGTATATATCACTGTCTCGTACTCTTACTAGACTGCTTCTGAACTATGATTTTTCAGTGCTCCTGATAAAATTCCCATGCAGTAAAAATCTCCCGATGGGAACAATCTGTTGTTCACTGTGCAAATACGGCAATAAGTTCCCACAGGTATTAAAAGTATAATTCTCCTGAAGTAGATTTTTTTTATACTGACACAGAGACAACATTCTGTCAATCATGTGTTCAGCTTTGGGGCTCTTGCCTGTAAATCTCTTGTGGAAAAGGTACGTATTTCTGTTCTGACCTGGTGCGCCATACATTTTGTCAATTCCAAATAGCTAGGCTATAGTTTGCCTGAAGGTAAATATGGGAATGCAAAACTGTTAGATGTTTTGTAGAACATGATGCTTCCAAAGTAAAGCAAAAGCCACATGCCATATCTGAGAATCTCTAGGTACATCAAAGGTCCCGCTTATAATGCCTTAGGGTTGGATCCAAATATTTGAACATCAACTTTCTGCAGACAAGTTAAATTGGCCCAATTACTCAAGTGTTCTACACGAGTTGTTTTTGAAGCAAATTGTTCATAATACATATAAGCAATGCTAATTAATAAAGTAAACTGGACAAATAATCCAGAGATGTGAGTTCAAATCTCATCATGGGGAATTTAAATTCCATTGTTATTTAAATCTGGAATCAAAAACAAGTGTCATTAATGGTGATCATGAAACTGCTGGATTATCATGAAAACCTGACAGGTTCATTAATATTCTTTGGGATGAAATAATCTCAACCTTACACAGACTGGCCAAAAGATGACTACAGACCCACAACAATACGGTCAACTCCAATATGGTTGACAGTTCTCAGAAATGGTCAAACAAGCCCCTGAGTTGTTTGTGGCTTCAAAAAAAAAGCAATAGTAAGGATATAGCTGGATGGCTTCAAATTAAAACATGTCAATGGTATACACAGCACAGTCAACCTTGTGAAACATTTCTCTCTAATATCTGGGGATTTGCTCCAAAGTTGGAGAGTTAGTTATGACATAGTCAAACATATGAACATGCAAATTAGGAGAAGGAGTAGGCCATTCGGCCCATCAAGATAGTTCCACCATTCAATTGGATTTTCTAATTTTCTAATTACTCCACATTCTTGCCTACCCTGATATTGGTTCACCTCTGCTTATAAATAATCTATCAACCTGTGCTTTGAAAATACTCAAGCACTATGCTTCCACTTCCTTTTCAGAAAGAGAGTTCCAAAGACCCATTAAGAGTCTTTGCATTCTCTTAATGCAGGCCCATTAAGAGAACACTTCTCCTTATCCATGTCTTAAACCAATGACCCCTTATTTTTAAACAGTGACCCCGAATTCTAAATTTTCCCACAAGAATAATCATCCTTCATAGAACCACCTTGTCAAGGCTTCTCATAATTTTATATGTTTCAATCAAGTCAACCCTTGCTCTTCTAAATTCAGCAGATACCAAGCCTGTTCAACCTTTTTTCATAAGATAACTTCTCCATTCATGGTATTAGTCCAGTAAACCTTCTCTGAACTGTTTCCAATTAATTTACATCCTTCCTAAAGAAGGAGACCAACACAGTACACTATATTCCAGATGTGGTCTCACCAATGCCATTATTAACTGAAGCATAACCTCCCTACTTTGAATTCAATTATCCTCATAATAAATGATAACTTTATTAGCTTTCCTTATTACTTGCTGTGCCTGCATACCCTTTTATGATTCACAAACTAGAATACCCTCTATGCATCTCAGAGCTTTACAATCTCTCACCATTTAGCTGATATATTTATTTTTTTATTTGTTCTGCTAAACTGGACCAAGCTGTCAGAACTTTATCTACTCATTTAACCTATCCACATCCCTTCATATTTCTCCTTATGTCTTCTTCACAACTCATTTTCATGCTGTCTTTGTGTCATTAGCAAATTTAACAAACAGGCCTTTTGTCCCTTCATCATTTATGTAAGTTTATAGAAGTCATTTAAGACCTTTATGACACAGCAATAGCATCCCTAGCTCTGAGCCAAGAGGCCTTGTGTCCAAGTCCCATCTGCTCCAGAGGTATAAAACATCAACTCTGAACTGGTTGATTAGAAAAAAAAATCACTATATGTAATTTATATAAATTGTTAAAAGGCATCTCCAGCACTCATCCTTGTGGCACATCACTTGTTACATCATTGTCAACCGGAAAGTGACCTATTTATTCTTACATTCTGTTTCTTGTTAGCTAGCTGTGCTCACAGAATAATCAAAAATGGCATGGCACAATGAAGCTGGCCGTATCCTGAAGGAAAGATCTGTAGTCTGAGCCTGTGGCAGGTGATGGGGTGAACCAACATGAGGAAAAACATCTACCTGACCTTGTCCTCAACATTCTACTTGTCACAAAAGCATTGCTCCATGACAATTCTGATTGGAATGACCATTGTACAATCCATTCAAAGTCTCATCTTCATGGTAAGGATGCCATCCATCTTGTTATATGACAGCATCACTATGCTAAATGGGGTCAGTTGAGAATGGATCTAGTAGATCAATACTTTTCTGGTTGACAGGCTGTACCAAATGGTGTGCCAGAGGCTTCAGAGCTGGAGACACCTTTTTGCAATACTATCAGTGAGGCAGCATGGACCATCGTCAGCCATCGTACTGTATGGCTCACTCTACCATTATCTCTCAAGCCGGAAAAAAGAGGGGGGAGTCAAAATCAGTTGAATGCAGGGCATAGAAGACCATGCCAGGAGCAACACAAGTTGACATTGCCACAGCTCACCTCCATCATAATACCCATTTATTGAAACAGTTGCTGCACATTTGAACTAATAACATCTGATGACAATTCTTTGTTTCATTATTATATGGAAAACAGTGAACTGTATTAACCTCAACTGCATTTCACATTGAATTGGTCAAATAAGAATTGAGTTCAACTGTATTTTTCTATCAATCATCCTGTCGGCAGCTGGGATCAGTCATCCATAGATTTTGTGTTTTGACACTCACTTCCCATCAAATACATCATTCACAATAAGCAAACAGTTCAGAGCCAAGTCATGCATTTTCTTTTCTGGCCTTCACAGCAGACAATCACTCTATGCTAATCTCCTATTGTTAACACTCAGCAAGCTAACCCAGGTTTTATTTGTTTGTACATCTGTGTGCATGTTAGGAAAAAGAGGACATTTTGTAATATAATTGTTTCTGGCTAAAAGCTCTTTCAATATCCCCAAGACACCTGGGTCTATATCAAAAGTTTGGAATGATGGGAAAGTCTCCTGTCTAATATTACTGAGTATTCCCAACCTGGAACATGGGAACAAGCACATTCAACTAACGTGCTTTCTAAATCTGAAAGAAAAGATCTACTAAATCTCACTTTGATTAATCTGTATACTTGGACTGAAAAATGAACCATTCAGAATTGGAGCTGCTGATGAAAGATAACCCAGTAAAGATTTATGTGTGTTGTTTTAAGGTACTAGGTCTGCTGTGTAATTCCAGCATTTTGTTTTTATTTTAGAAGGATGATTTAATTCAATGTCATGAAAGTGCTGAGGATAGCAGGGAAAATGTGCTCTGATGTGAAAGCTGCTCTTGGTTGGATTGTTGTAAAGATGATTAATTGATATTAACTTCATTATTTTGGGCAAAACCAAATAAATAATTAGTATCATGGCAAACCACACAAATTAAAGCTCATATATTGTGCCCACACAAATGCAATCTGAAAATATTAGAGACTGGTGTTGATTTAAGCTTTGCTTGATTCTGACAATACTCAACTTAGTTTGCTGCAGCATAACCAAACTTCATAAAGTGTTAGATTAGATTAGATTAGATTACTTACAGTGTGGAAACAGGCCCTTCGGCCCAACAAGTCCACACCGACCCGCCGAAGCGTATACCACCCAGACCCATTCTCCTACATTTATCCCTTCACCTAACACTACGGGCAATTTAGCATGGCCAATTCACCTAACCTGCACATCTTTGGATTGTGGGAGGAAACCGGAGCACCCGGAGGAAACCCACGCAGGCACGGGGAGAATGTGCAAACTCCACACAGAGAGTCACCTGAGGCGGGAGTTGAACCCGGGTCTCTGGCGCTGTGAGGCAGCAGTGCTAACCACTGTGCCACCGTGCTGCCCACAGGGGAGAAGGTTACCTATAATTCAGTAGAATCTAGAAATCTCATTCTGTTTTGATGTAAAAATATGAAGTCTCATTGGTATGACAGGTAATCTGAGATAATGATTAGGTTACATGGTTTCGCTCTTCTGAAATAAGGGCAGCAGAGTGTCTGTCCAATTCTACAGGAGTATTGCTGTGATCAAAGCACTTTCCAATAGGTCACACACTTCACTGGACTGACAACGTGTGTGAATTCCCAGGACCTATTAATCACCCTAGATAGAAGAAATAAATTAACATACTAGCTTATTGGTACCAATTGCACGAGCATAATTTTGATGAAAATTGACAAATGAAACAGACAACATTAAAGAGTATCTAATGAATTTAATGAAGAGATTTATTATCCTTATCTTTTGCTACAGAAGAACAAGTTACAATTCAGAATCAATGAGGGACTAATTGAGTTCTCTTCCTGGAGACAAATCACATGATGACCCTGAACGTAGTACTGAATAATAATGATTGATTTGTGGAAGGAAGATTTCACAATGAAAGCAGTTTGCCTTTTAAAATATTTCAATATATTTCAAGCAGGTATTTTGAAATAAACCTGTTTTGAATATTTCTGAATATAAGATATTAATCTAATCTACTTTTGTAACAGATTTCACTTCCTGGTCAATTAAATGCAATGAAAAGCAACTGGACAGGATCATAGCTTGTCTCTTGATAAACTGTGATGGCAAGTATTCAGTTTATTTTCTTTTGGTTCTGAAGATGGGTGTTCTCGTGAATTCTTGATCGGCCTTTCTCTGTCAGATGTCAAAGGGACCCGCTTTTGTATTTCTTGTATATTCAGATTGAATTCATTTTCTGGTGCATAGATTAATTTAGACTGCCAATGTTTAGAATTTTTAACAGCAGCATATCTGTTTGATTTCAAACCAAGACGCAGGGTTCAATTTGAAAATTGCATGCTAAACAAAACTTGATATAGGAAAATGACAACAGGATTTTACAGGAGGTAAGTAGGCATGAAAGGAGTCAGATATGGGGAACGCTGTAGGAGTTGGATAAGTATAGACAATTTAACTGAGTTGGCTTGTGTTGACCTGTATGCTGCACTGCATATCTTCAAGCACCAAGTGAACAATTAGAAAGTGGTGCAGAGTGGAATTGCTATGAGTTTAGTGAACAAAGCAATGTATTTTTAAAGATTAAATTACTTTTTAAAAACATCTTGTACTGCAATCAGCACCTTTAGTTTGAATTTACTGCTGTTAAGTTTCGTCCAACCGTGGATGTGGGTAATCAAGCCGTCTGCTTCACAGAAGGTGAGATTGGTTAATTAAGGAACTATCCTAAACAGGTGCTGTAACAAACAGATAGTAGACTCCTCTGAAGCTCAACAGAATAAATAAATAAGTTTTAGTGCAATGTGTGGATTGCAATGGGGTAGAGTTAAATCACTGAGTTTGGTGATAAGGGATTTCAGTGAGGAAAGGAGGAAGATGCATTTTTAAAATATTTATCAGCCACCAGGAATTGGAAAGTTGCACAAGAGCTCTGAGTTTGAAGAAAAATTCCAAGTAACTCAGGGGAGAACTATATGTTTATTAATCTCTAACTTTAAAGTGAAAATTAAAGTACAAAAGTAAGCTTAAGTTCTTGCAGGTCAGAGTACAGAGTGCCCATCCTGGGCATGTTGAGCATTGTGGGCATGTTATGTAACACGTGCGCAGGAAGTGTCACCAGCTGCAGAAAGTTGAGCTCTGGGTTTAACTCCAGCAGCAACCGAGATCACTGTAGTGCATCCATGAGGCTGACAGCAATATGAATAGCATGTTTGGAGAGGTGGTTACATTGTAGGTTAGACGAACGCAGGCAGGTAGAAAATGGATAACCTCCAGACAGCTCAAGAGAGCCAGGCAAATTGTGCAGAGTTCCCTGAGGTCCTGCTTGAGAACTGGTTTTCTGTTCTGCATGCTGGTGAGAGGGCTGGTTACCCAGAGGAATGCAGCAAACTGCAAACTGATGATATCAAGGTGAGCTAGTTGTACAGAGGGGAAGGAAAATGAGTGAAAGGACTGTGTTGTGAGAGGGAAATCATTCATTAAGCAAACAGGTAGGCATTTCTGCAAGATGTAGATGTGATTTCTAGCTGGAATTCTGCCTCCCTGGTGCCTAGGCCAAGAATATCAGAAGTGTCTAGAGGACAATCTTTTAGGGGAAAGTGTTCAACTTGAGATTGTGGTCCTCAGCAGCACCAGTAATACAGCTAGGAAGGAGATGTGGTCCTGCAGTTAGGATTCAGTGCATTAGTTTGCAAGCAGGACCTCCAAAAGTAATAATTGCCAGATACCCCAAAGGATCACGTGCCAGCAAGTACAGAAATAGGAGGATGTGAAAGCTGAGATTGTGGTTGGAAAGATGATGCAGGAGGAAAAACTTCAGATTCCTGAGCCACTGAGATTAGAACTGTCTGGAGGCAGGCGACACTTGTGCAAGTCAGGTAGGTCACATCTGAGCAGAGCCAAGACTGGGTTCCTTGTGGGGAGTTTTCCTTGTGCTGTTCAGAAAGTTTTAAACAAACTCTGCAGGGATATGGAAAGCAGGACAGATATTGCAGAGTAATATATGGGTGCATGAAATAACAGGAGAGGCAACTCACACTATCATAGACAATGACACATGAATAGCTCGAGTCAGAGTAATGGAGAAATTTAAATATGTCTAAGTCAGGATAACACTGCATGAATGTGTGTGTATGAATATAGTTAATAAGATTAGAGAGTTACAGGCACAGATTGCTACGTGGAATTAAGATGCAGTGGCAGTAGCATGGAGTTGGCTGAAGAAGTGCAAGACTGGGATTTAAATATCTGCAGTTATCTGATATCTGGATATCTAAGGTATTCAGGAAAGATAAAGGAGGAGAGTTGGTGGTATTGGTTCCAAAGGGCATTTCATTCATGGAAAATAAAAGTCTCAGAAAATTCAGGAACAAAATTAATTTGCTTAGAACCAAGGAACATGAAGGGTGTAATTACATTGCTCCGTCTCATCTGCAAACCAGTGACAAGGGTACCTAGAAAGAAGTCTGCAAGAAAATTAGAGAGGTGCAAGCATTTCAGAGTTGCTGCAACTGGGATCTTTAATCACCTGAATATAGAGTAGGATTACAGTAGTGTAAAGGGCAGAGAGGGCCAAACATTCCCAGATTGTGTTCAGTAGAATTTCCTACATGTGTGTATATGTCCATCCCAACCGGAAAGGAGACACAGCTGGACCTTGTTCTTGGAAATGGGCCAACTAGATCAAATGTCAGTGGGGGTAAATTTAAGAGTGGGATGTGCAGATAGCTGGCAGAGGGTATTCAATGCAGAGAAATGTGAGGTAATACACTTTGTTGGAGACAACAGGTACCAACAGTGGGGAAAGAATGGTAATACTCTAATGGACATACAAGAGCAGAAAGACATGCATAAATCATTCAAGATGACAGGATAGATAATATGATTAATAAAGCATACAGCATCCCAGAATGTATTAATATTGGTATAGTGTACAAGAGCAAGCAGGTTACACTGAATCTGTATAAAACACTAGTTAGAACTCATTTGGGCCCCTAACTTTGGAAAGGATGAGAATGTAGGAGAGGTTTACAAGGTGGTTCCAGTGATGAGAAACTTCAGGTATGAAAATTGCAGAATTTGGGGTCTTTTCTTTGGAAAAAAGAAGGCTAAGAGGAGATTTCAAAATCATGAGAGATCAGAATAGAGTTGACCAGGGGAAACTGCTCCTGATAAATTTATCATGAATGAGAGGACACAGCTTTAAACATATTTGGAATACAAGTAAATATGATAAGAAATTTCACACTGAGGGAATGATTTAGGTTTGGAATGGAAATGTGGGGAGGTAGATTAAATCAAGGCATTCAAGAGGACACTAGATGGTTACTTAAATGGAAACAATATACAAGATTTAGAGGAAAAGGAGGGAGGATGACACTAACTCATTCAGATGGCCTATGTAGTTATTATGGGCTAAATAGAATGGCATTCTTCTGCACTGTGACAATTCTGTGATTCTCTGAGTTCACTCAAGGCAGTAAAGGACATGCGGTGCCTACAAGCAATTAATGGCATCTTGCATCTTCAGAAAGACTACAGTCTGTACAAATTGCTCACTCCATCCATGTTGACACTACAGTCAAGAAAGCACATCAGTGCCTCTACTTCCTCAGAAGGCTAAGGTGATTTGGCATGTCCACAATGACTCTTATAAACTTTTATAGATGCACAATAGAAAGCATCCTATCCTGATGTATCACCACTTGGTATGACAACCGCTCTGCACAAGACGACAAGAAATTACAGAGTTGTGAACACAGCCCACCAGTCCATAGTGCAAACCAGCCTTCCTTCCATTAAATCCATCTATACTGCCTGCTGCCTCGGAAAAGTAGCCGCCATAATCAAAGATCCCCTCCCACGGTGGTTGTATTCTCTTCCACCTCTTCCGTTGAGTAGAAGATATAAAAGTTTGAAAATGTGTAGCAACACATTCAAGAGCAGCTTCTTACCATTGTTCTCAACTTCATGAACAGACCTTTTCATATGTCAGAGTTGATCTTTCTTTGCTCCCTCTCTGTAGCTTCTATATTCTGGATTTTGTTCTATTACCCTGATGTACTTATGTAAGGTATGATTTGTCTGGATAACATGCAAAACAATACTTTTCTCTGTATCTCGGTACATGTGACAATAATAAATAAATCAAATCAAATCAAACCTCCCAGAGAGAATGAAACGTCTTCAGCCCTCTTGGAATACATAACCTCAATGACCTCACCTTTATAATAGTAAATGGCAAACTGAAAAATATTGGGAAAATTGTTTCCTCCTTTCTAGAAGAAACCAAATGCAGAAAAGCCCCCTAGTTGGGGCTTTTAATGCTGCTGTCTATCTGCTCTAAGGATACAGTTCTGCCTGTATCAGGTGGCACATCTCAGTGAAATGTCTTTACTGAAGTAAAATCATTTGAAATCTACACTTCAGGGTATAATAATTTTTCCCTGGACACCCTGCACATATATGGCCTTCTATTGGAAGTTCTTTTCCTCTTTCTCCTTCCTCCTGTTCCAGCAGTTTGACCTGCTTTGTGTCTACTCTGTTCATTCTCCCTGTTGTACTATGGGTCAAGAAGGAGGCATGCTGCTGCGCCTATGTTTTGTGAGCTAATAGTTATGCAGAGCTCTTCAAGTCAGGAAACCGACATAGCTCATGATGTGCCATCCTTGTAGATACAGCAATTCGGGAAATGCCAAACAGTTCCACAAACGCAGCAACAGCAATTGGATATCCTGTCAGTAGTTCATGTTCCCCTTAAGCAGCACTGGGAGGAGGGCTCTTCTCGAATGCATGTTCAGCTGTCTGTGTTTGTCGAGAACATTTGAGCATGAAAAAGTAGTGCTGACATCTTTGCAATTACAGTCTGTCTTTTCTGCACATTTCCACTGTGCATTCCCTTTCTCCATACCAATGTTCTTGCCAAAATGGCACCTGGTATGGCTAACATCAGAAGAGTGTGGCCAGGAAGCAATTTTATTGGTAAAACAGCCCTGTTGGGATTGAAAACACAAACATTGCTCAGCCAATTTTCTAGTCCAATATCTTTTAATTTTATAGGTTATCTACATGGCAGGATCTAAAAGTCTGTAATCGATAAATTTACATCCCTCTGAAGATAGGATTAGTAAATCACGGGTCAGTGAACAGCAGTAATCAGATCTTATCTATATGGAACTCGATACAGGAAGTCATTCAGGCCAACTTACTGCTGTTCTCCTCTGGAGTTGTTTAAACTAGAGAACTAAAATGTAAATTGTCATATTGTCATAAACATATGAAAAACCATAAAGTGACTCAGATCGATACAAATATGACTCCAGTTTAAAAAGGCAGTCCTGCAATGTCTTTATTACAATGTATTATCCAGCACTGTTTGTACAAGTAGCTTTTCCAAATTACATCTTGATAACGTTCCCTTTTAGATAATGGAGAATTTTCAACATAGAGTCATAGAGATGTACAGCACTGAAACAGACCTCTCGATCCAACTCGACCATGTTGATCAGATATCCTGAATAAATTTAGTCACATTTGCCAGCATTTGACCTGTATCCCTCTTAATCCTTCCTATTCATATACCGATCCAGGTGCATTTTAAATGTTGTAATTGTACCACCTTCCGCCACCTTCCTCTGACAGTTCACTCCATACATGCACCACCTTCTGCATGAAAATATTGCCCCTTTGGTACTTTTTTTAAATCTTTCCCCTCTCACCTTAAACCTATGCTCTCTAGTTTTGGACTCCCCCATCTAGGGACAAGACCATGTCTTTTCACCCTATCCATGTCCCTCATAACATAATTCATTTAGGAGAATATACTTGTCTTGAGAGTATAATGGGACAAGATAGTAGTTCTGAGTGAAAAGGTGAGCAAGACATAGAACATAGAACATTACAGCGCAGTGCAGGCCCTTCGGCCCTCGATGGTATGACAGGTCGGCACAACAATCTGAAGCCCAGCTAATCTACACTATTCCATGTGCTTGTCCAATGACAACTTAAATGTACTTAAAGTTGGCGAATCTACTACCGTTGTAGGCAAAGCATTCCATACCCTTCCTACTCTCTGAGTAAAGAAACTACCTCTGACATCTGTCCTATATCTATCACCCCTCAATTTAAAGCTATACTCCCTCGTGCTCACCATTCCCATAGTTGGAAAAAGGCTCTCCCTGTCCACCCTATCTAACCCACTGATTATCTTATATGTCTCTATTAAGTCACCTCTCAACCTTCTCTCCAACGAAAACAGCCTCAAGTCCCTCAGCCTTTCCTCG
>NW_025214169.1:0-1286 GCF_004010195.1 Chiloscyllium plagiosum | reverse complement strand
AATTTGAAAGCTGGGTACAGGATTAAGGATAGGATTCTTGGCAGTGTGGAGGAGCAGAGGGATCTTGGTGTGCAGGTACATAGATCCCTTAAAATGGCCACCCAAGTGGACAGGGTTGTTAAGAAAGCATATGGTGTTTTGGCTTTCATTAACAGGGGGATTGAGTTTAAGAGTCGTGAGATCTTGTTGCAGCTCTATAAAACTTTGGTTAGACCGCACTTGGAATACTGCGTCCAGTTCTGGTCGTCCTATTATAGGAAAGATATGGATGCTTTGGAGAGGGTTCAGAGGAGGTTTACCAGGATGCTGCCTGGACTGGAGGGCTTATCTTATTAAGAGAGGTTGACTGAGCTCGGACCTTTTCATTGGAGAAAAGGAGGAGGAGAAGGGACCTAATTGAGGTATACAAGATAATGAAAAGCATAGATAGAGTCGATACTTATCTTATTAAGAGAGGTTGACTGAGCTCGGACCTTTTCATTGGAGAAAAGGAGGAGGAGAAGGGACCTAATTGAGGTATACAAGATAATGAAAAGCATAGATAGAGTCGATAGCCAGAGACTATTTCCCAGGGCAGAAATGGCTAACACAAGGGGTCATAGTTTTAAGCTGGTTGGAGGAAAGTATAGAGGGGATGTCAGAGGCGGGTTCTTTACACAGAGAGTTGTGAGAGCATGGAATGCGTTGGTAGCAGCAGTTGTGGAAGCAAGGTCATTGGGGACATTTAAGAGATTTCTGGACATGCATATGGTCACAGAAATTTGAGAGTGCATACATGAGGATCTATGGTCAGCACAACATCTTGGGCTGAAGGGCCTGTTCTGTGCTGTACTGTTCTATGTTCTATGTTCTAAAATTGACGCTTTGGGCAAAAGCCCTTCATTAGGAATACCTAATTTCCCTAATGTGGTTGACTCTTAACTGCCCTCTGAGCAATTAGGCATGAGCAATAAATGTTGGTGTAGCCACTGACACTGTCATCATATCAATGAGAGAAATCTCCATAGATGGATTGTTGGGGATTTATTTTAGAACATAGAACATAGAATAGTACAGCATAGTACAGGCCCTTTGGTCCTCGATGTTGTGCTGGCCTTTTATCCTACTCTAAGATCAGACTAACCTACATACCCTTCATTGCCCTATCTTCCATGTGTCTATCCAAGAGTCACTTAAATGTCCCTAATGTATCTGACTCTACTATCACTGCTCGCAGTGCATTCCATGCACCCACCAGTCTCTGTGTAAAGAACCATCTCTGACATCTTCCCTAAACCTTCCTCCAA
>NW_025214168.1:39026-40000 GCF_004010195.1 Chiloscyllium plagiosum | reverse complement strand
AGGCCTCTGTCCACAGTTGAAACAGTTCATTTCCCTTTGTTAGCATATTTACAGTCAGAATTCTCTTGCTATTTCATTCAACATGAGCAAACCTGCAAGTCACGACTCCTGAGTAAGCGGAAAGATTGAGAAAATGGTATCTTGGTGGTGCCCTGACACGTGAATTGAACCTGCCCTATTGGCGACTCTCTTCACTACAAACCAGCCACCCAGTCAGCTAAGCTGAATAAATTCCCCTCCCCATTATTGCATCGTTATTTTGGCATCACCATTTCATTTCCAAATCATCTTTAAGACATGTGCAAATATAACGGATTCGATCCTTTCAGCCAAATTATTTATATAAATTAAGAAAAGCTGAATCACCAGCACTGCAAAATTCAACGTCTTCCACCCATATCACTTTCTTCACTTATCACGGGATAGCTGATGGGGAGCGTGATTAAGCACAAGAATCTAAAACAAATGGAAATAAATTTCCATTCTATTCCTTATAGCAATCAGGAAACTCACAGCTATTCTGTCATATTTTTATACACCGTATCATTGTTGCTGAATCAAACTGAATATGTCACGAAAACATATCTTATGAAAATTATTCTCTCGCCCTCTCTCTATGTTGCTTCGTCTCTGTCTCTGTATCTCTCTCTCTCTCTTTCTCTCTCTCTCTGTATCTCTCTGTCTCTCTCTCTCTGTGTGTCTCTCTGTCTCCCTCTCTCTACCACTATTTCTCTCAGCACTCTTTGACAACTTAAAACATCTTTATATTCAGATAAGCAGTCAAATAAGATCTTTTTACCTGACAATAATTTACAAAAAATATCACGAGCATTCAACTTTCAGATTATATTGGTGAGGTGAAATTTCACCATCGCGAAGTTTAAAACTTGAACTTGAAAGAAGTTCGAAGGTAAAGGCTACATAGCTATTCTCTTTAAAAACAATATGGTTGACTCAGTTCGTTTAGGCTGAGA
>NW_025214168.1:0-3004 GCF_004010195.1 Chiloscyllium plagiosum | reverse complement strand
TGGAGGCGGAGAGGTCAAGTAGAAGACTGCAGGTCAGGAAGGCGGTGCCGGGCTGGAGGGATTCGGCTGAGACAAGGTGGGGGGAGGGGGGATGAAGAAACTGGTGAAGTCCAAGTTCATCCCCTGTGGTTGGAGGGTTCCCAGTCGGAAGATAAGATGCTCCTCCTCCGACCGTCGGGTTGTTGTGGTTTGGCGGTGGATGAGTCCAATGACCTGCATATCCTCGGTGGAGTGGGAGGGGGAGTTGAGATGCTGTGCTACAGGTTGGTTGGGTTGGTTCGTCCGGGTGGCCCAGAGGTGCTCTCTGAATCGCTCCGCTAGTAGGCGGCCTGTCTCCCCAATATAGAGGAGGCCACACCGGCTGCAGCGGATGCAGTAGATGATGTGGGTGGAGGTGCAGGTGAATCTGTGGCGGATATGGAAGTTTCCCTTGGGGCCTTGGAGAGAAGTGAGGGGGGAGGTGTGGGCGCAAGTGTTGCACCTCCTGCGGTTGCAAGGGAAGGTGCCGGGAGTGGAGGTTGGGTCGGTGGGGGGTGTGGATCTGACAAGGGAGTCGCGGAGGGAGTGGTCTCTACGGACAGCTGATAGGGGAGGGGAGGGAAATATATCCTTGGTGCTGGGTCTGTTTGGAGGTGGCGGAAGTGACGGCGGATGATGCGCTGTACATGGAGATTGGTGGGGTGGTAGGTGAGGACCAGTGGGGTTCTGTCCTGGTGGCGGTTGGAGGGGCGGGGTTCAAGGGCAGAGGAGTGGGAAGTGGAAGAGCTGCGGTGGAGGGCATCGTCGACCACGTCGGGGGGGACATTGCGGTCCTTGAAGAAGGAGGCCGTCTGTGTTGTGCGTATTTTGAACTGGTCCTCCTGGGAGCAGATGCGGCGGAGACGAAGTAATTGGGAGAATGGGATGGCGTTTTTACAGGGGGCAGGATGGGAGGAGGTGTCGTCCAGGTAGCTGTGGGAGTCGGTCGGTTTGTAGTAGATGTCCTTGTTGATTCAGTCGCCTGGGATAGAAATAGAAAGGTCGAGGAAGGGGAGGGAGGAATCTGAGACTGTCCAGGTGAATTTGAGGTCGGGGTGGAAGGTGTTGGTGAAGTGGATGAACTGTTCAACCTCCTCGTGGGAGCACGAGGCGGCGCCGATACAGTCATCGATGTAGCGGAGGAAAAGGTGGGGGGTGGGGCCAGTGTAGTTGCGGAAGATGGATTGTTCCACATATCCTACGAAACACTAGACTGGGAATCCTTAAGCACATATTTATGGCCTGAGGGTAAAGGTTCAAATCCCATGATGGCATCTAAAAGCATTTAAATACTATTGTTGTCATGCCTACAATCCAGGTGTATAAAACTGTAGTTTGCCCACATTTGGAATATTGTGTACAGTTCTAGTTGCCACGCTACTGGAAGAATGTTGAGACTTTGGAAAGGTAATAAAAGCAGTTTGCCAGGGTGTTGCCTGGTTTGGAGGGTATAAACTATGCAAAGAGATTGGACAGACTTGATTTGTTTTCACTCAAACATTCAAGGATGATGGGACAACCTGATAGAAGTTTACAAAATTACGAGAGGCCTGGATAAAATGGGTAGTCAGTGTCTTTTTTAGCGTCATAGAGTCATAGAGATGTACAGCATGGAAAAACACCCTTCGGTCCAACCCATCTATGCCAACCAGATATCCCAACCCAATCTAGTCCCACCTGCCAGCACCCAGCCCATATCCCTCCATCCCCTTCCTATTCATATACCCATCCAAATGCCTCTTAAATGTTGCAATTGTTCCAGCCTCCACCACATCCTCTGGCAGCTCATTCCATACATGTACCACCCTCTGTGTGAAAAAGGTGCCCCATAAGTCTCTTTTATATCTTTCCCGTCTCACCCTAAACCTATGCCCTCTAGTTCTGGACTCCCTGACCTCAGGGAAAAGACTTTGTCTATTTATCCTATCCATGCCCCTCATCATTTTGTATACCTCGATAAGGTCACCCCTCAGCCTCCGACGCTCCAGGGAAAACAGCCCCAGCCTGTTCAGCCTCTCCCTGTCACTCAGATCCTCCAACCCGTGCAACATCCTTGTAAATCTTTTCTGAACCCTTTCAAGTTTCACAAACTCTTTCTGATAGGAAGGAGACCAGAATTGCATGCAATATTCAAAAAGTGGCGTAACCAATGTCATGTACAGTTGCAACATGACCTCCCAACTCCTGTACTCAATACTCTGACCAATAAAGGAAAGCATACCAAATGCCTTCTTCACTATCCTATCTACCTGCGACTCCACTTTGAAGAAGCTATGAACCTGCACTCCAAGGTCTCTTTGTTCAGCAACACTCCCTAGGACCTTACCATTAAGTGTATGAGTCCTGCTAAGATTTGCTTTCCCAAAATGCAGCACCTCGCATTTATCTGAATTAAACTCCATTTGTCACTTTTGTAGGGTAAAAATGTCAATCACTAGGGGACATAGATTTAAGCTAAAGGGGAGTATCTTTAAAGGAGAATTGAAAGGCAGGTTTTTTAAACAGAGGATGGTAAGTGCCTGGAATGCACTGCCAGAGGAGGTGGTGGAGGCAGATCCAGTAGCAACGGTTAAGAGGCATCTTGACAGATATATGAAGGAGCGGACAGGGAATAGAGGGAGATGGGCTGCAAAGAGGCAAAAGTTGTTTGAAAGTTCAGGAAGGCATTGTGTGTCGGTGCAGTGTTGCTGGGTGAAAAGGCCTATTTCTGTGCTATACTGTTCTTTGTTCATTGTTCTTTTTGTTAAAATCTGGAATCATAAACTTTAGCAATTCTAGCCATCAATTGTTGTTGGTCACCAGCACTGTTGACTCCATTGTTGCTCAGCAACGGAGGTCTATGAGTTTACCCATTGAAAGCATCAGGTATGGGTAGAAGGATCTGGTTTGTTGGAGGTGGGAACAGAAGCCAGGCCAGCAGCAGACAAGGTTCAGATTAGGACTATTTTAATTAAGACTCGAGAGCAAACCACTAACTTTGAACACT
>NW_025214167.1:38810-40000 GCF_004010195.1 Chiloscyllium plagiosum | reverse complement strand
TCGGAGATGCCGGTGTTGGACTGGGGTGTACAAAGTTAAAAATCACACAACACTTGGTTATAGTCCAACAGGTTTAATTGGAAGCACACTAGCTTTCGGAGCGACACTCCTTCATCAGGTGATTAGAGAACACAGGGGGCTAACACCTTTAACATATTGTCTATCTATCACCATTGTTAACAGCTAACCCGACAATGCAACTTTTAAAAAAAAAAGGGTTTTGTGATTTACACATGAAAGAAGTGCAACTATCACGTATTCTAACAGATGAAAGGCTTAACAGACAATCAATTCTTCAATGTATAATTTCAGTTACATCACACTGCAAATTTTTGTTATAGATTCTGTGTTATGATCGAGCCCTCCACAATCACCTGGTGAAGGAGTGTCGCTCCGAAAGCTAGTGTGCTTCCAATTAAACCTGTTGGACTATAACCTGGTGTGGTGTGATTTTTAACAGGGTTCTTAAGGGGCTTGACAAGATAGGTGAAAGGGTATTTCTCCCCAAGGAGAGTCTATGACCAGTCAATGTAGTCTCAGACTAAAGGTGTGCCAATATAAATCTGAGCTACAGTCATAGAGATGTACAGCACAGAAACAGACCCTTCGGTCCAACCTGTCCATACCAACCAGATATCCCAACCCAATCTAGTCCCACCTGCCAGCACTTGACCCATATCCTTCTAAGTCCTCCCTAATCATATACCCATCCAGATGCCTCTTAAATGTTGCAATTGTACCAGCCTCCACCACTTCCTTTGGCTGCTCATTCCATACATGTACCACCCTCTGCGTGTAAAAGTTGTCCCTTAGGTCTCTTTTATATCTTTCCCCTCTCACCCTAAACCTATGCCCTCTAGTTCTGGACTCCCTGACCCCAGGGATAAGACCTTGCCTATTCACCCTATCAATGCACCTCAATTTTGAAAAACCTCTATAAGGTCACCCCTCAGCCTTCGACGCTTCAGGGAAAACAGCCCCAGCCTGTTCAGCCTCTGCCTGTAGCTCAAATCCTCCAACCCTGGCAACATCCTTGTAAATCTTTTCTGAACCCTTTCAAGTTTCACAAAATCATTCCGATAGGAAGGAGACCAGAATTGCACGCAATATTCCAACAGTGGCCTAACCAATGTCCTGTACAGCCGCAACATGACCTCCCAACTCCTGTACTCAATACTCTGACCAATAAA
>NW_025214167.1:19909-32713 GCF_004010195.1 Chiloscyllium plagiosum | reverse complement strand
TATGGACAAAAGTTCATATATGTTTAAACAGCTCATATACAAACAGATAGAGTAACCCGTGTTGTTATCTTTTCGATGCAGTTTTTTATTTTTAACTTCTGAGAACAAACGGCAAAAGATTGGACAAGGGACAAAACAATAGTTTACCAGATGGAAATGTCTGTTGAAGCACATATCAACACAGATGGATGAGTGCATATTGTAATTACAGACAGGAAACGGATTGGGAAATAAATCCCAGTGATCCAATTTAATACTGCCCCAGTAAGCTTTTCCTGGATGTCTGTCATCGCCATGGACACCAGGTAAGAGATCATACATCTGGAGAGACGGCAACTTCTTTGAGACTGGATTATAATCACTGTAAGGTTAGCTGTGGTAAAACAAAATGGGACATAAAAACCAAAGGTTGAAGATGTTAACTTTTTTGAAATGCCATCTGATTTGGTGGTTTCTTTATTTATTCATGAGAGACGGTTTGCGCTGGCTGGACCAGCATGCATTACCGATCCCTAATTGCCCAGAAGGCAATTAAGAGTCAACAACATTGCTGTGGGAATGAAGTCACGTGCAGCCCAAACTGAATGAGGATGGCAGTTTCTTTTTCTTAAAGGCATCAGTGAACCAAAATGTTTTTTTTTTTCAGCAATCAACTCACGGTAATGATTTGACACTTAATTCTAGATATTCCTAAATTCTAATTATACTATCTAACGTGATGGGAGACCAACCTTGGTCCCTGTAACATCATTTGCCTCTTTAAATTAGTAGTTGAGCAATAATACCACTTGGCCATTGCCTGAAACTTTATTTTTATCGTGTTCTCTTTAATTAAAAAAAGTGTTGCAACATATTCGCAAAAGTGACAGTAACTTCATTATGTCGCACTCCTGCATTGAGCACTGGGTAACGAAAGCAAACATTTTCGAAAAAGTGTGCATAATTGCGGCTATCATTGTTGTCCCTTTCATTCATGAAATATATACTTTACTGGTTGGCCATTCATTCACTTCTGCAGCAAATTACTGCAGATACTTGAATCTGCACTGAAAACAACAAATGCAGGCTATCACAGCACATCAGGCAGCATGCATGGGGAGAGAGCTAGCCAAGGTTTCGAGTCAAGAGTACTATAAATCAGAGTTGCATCATTCATTCCTCTTTCTGAAGCGTGCATATATGATGGTGTTGAGCTGTGTTTTTGAACAACTGAGGCAGTTTCATGTGTGTTAAATCATAATGTCGTCAGGAAACACGTTAGGCATTTTTCACTTCATGACATTGAACGAAAATTGGCATTGCTCCATGGAAGCTTGGAGGGGCAAATATAACCTTGTCCTTGAAGATGGTCCTGTTTATTCTATGGAAGATGACGTTGAAAGAACATTCGTAACATTCGGTATTGCATATGGAGATGCTGCACACTGCTACTCCTGTGGAGAACCGAGTGGAAACATCCGCTAATGCGATGTATACGGAGGTTGGAAGGGTGGAAGGTGAGTATCAGGGCATACTGCACTTGTTGCGTTGGAAGGGTTGGATTTCAAGGGCGGATGTGCGGGAATTGGAGGCGATGAGCTGGAGGGCATCGCCGACCACGTGGGATGGGAAATTGCAGCATTTGAACAAGGATGCCAACTGGTATTTTCTGTGTTTGAATTGGTCATCGGTCGGAACGAATGCAGTGAATCTGGAGGAAGTGGAGATAAGGGTTGGCATTTTTAAAAGAGGCAGTGAAGGAGGAGATGTAGTCCACGTCCTTCTCTGAAACACTGATGCGAACTAATCATTTAGTATCTCTCCCATCTCCTGCGGTACACACATAGGCTACGCTGCTGATCTTTGGGCACCCTATTCTCTCCTTAGTTACACTTTTGTCCTTAATGTATTGGTTACATCCCTTTGGATTCTCCGTAACCCAGATTGACAGAGCTATCTCATGCCTCCTTTTCGCCCTCCTGATTTCACTCTTATGACTACTCTTCGTGCCTTTTTACGCTCCTCGGGATTAATTGGTATGCCAGTTTGTTCGCTGAGCTGCAAGTTTTCCTTTCAAACTTGACGTTATCGATACTAGGTAACATTATCATTGAGAGTCTCCGGTGAAGCATTGGTGGTATTTTCAGCGATTCTAATTAGTAGTCATTGTTTATTAAGATGGGTGATGTCATTTCCAGTGTTTTTTCCCAGTTTAAGGTATGTTACCACACGGGATCAACCGATTCTGTTAACTTAAACTGGCAACACAGAATAAATATATCGTGTGCAGTAATTTGTGAAAATTCGAGAAGTGAATAACTATTTCGAGGGAATAGTCACAACTTTATTTGTTAAAGAACAACAGACATAAAATAAAAAATAAATATTCACAACACCTTCCTCTAAGTTATCTTTCATTTTCCCTTCTGTAATACTACTCTGATAAAAAGCCTGATTAACATTTACCAAAGTCAAAATTTCAAAACCAGGCAGCTGTCGAATCTTGCCTTTTCATCTTCCTTTGTAGATTTGCTTGTTCTGAGGACTTTGCTTTCACCAGTCACGGATAGAAAAACGAATCTTGGAGAGATTTAATTTCCAGCAGTCTTCAGATGTTCGTAGCTTGGCAATTGTCTCCACAATTGTTCATTTTCCCCCTCTCCTATACCCCACACCGTCGGATTTTTCATTTTTAAAAAAATATTGACAATGTAGTGAATTCAAACTTGATTGGAGATTGGCATTTTGGTGTATAATTTCAACTGGCTGATTTTAAATTTGTTTTTGGCTCACAGCAATTCAGCATCACGAGTAGTTATTCTATCTTCATGAAAGAAGAAGTTTCAGTGAAGTCGTTAGCAGAGAGCATACTGCGAGATTTGAATAAGGAATGCATCAAATAGTTCTGAAATGAAGAGCATACGTTGGCCAGCGATATCCATTACACACCTTTCAATTTCCACTGTTACATTTATTATGCATCGTCACAGTATCCTACCTGAATGGACTCTCTTCCATTCTCTTAGCTTACCTCCCGATCGCATCTGCTCTAATGATGAGGCATATAGCGGGAGGTACCGGGGGAAAGGCGGTGCGTTATGCTCAGGAAAGTTTTGTTTTGGCAGTGAAGATTCCTGGCACCGTCAATGACAGGGCTCTCAGCAGGACCTTCACTTAAAACGATGATAAGTTCACTGTTGCACTGAACTGAAAACCCAGTAGTCCTTGCATCTACAAGTTCGTAAGGCAGCATTATCATCAGCCACAGGGTGGAATATAGGAGGAAGGAAGTATTGTTGCAGACTCTAAAGAAAGATATGGTTAGTCCACAGTCTGAGCAGGTCCAATCGCTACAAAATCGGCAGGGAACAATTGCACTGCAGAGATTGCAGAGAGGTTTCACAGGATGTTCCCTGAAGTGAGAGGTCTCAGCAAAAAGTTAACTTTTGTTTGGGGTTTGTGGAGCAGAAGAGGCTAAGGGGGCAATTGATGCAGGCATAATGGTGAGAGATATAGACTGGGCCGATTGCGATAAACCCTTCCGCGATGTAGGCATGTCTTAGACCAATTTAATTAAGGTTAAAATGAAAAATAAAGCATTTCGCGGGGATATGATGGAAAAGCAAATTACTCAGGGGATGGGTCAAATATGGAACATGTTGCCTGAGAGGGTGGTGGAAACAGGTAGAAGCGTCCACATGAATACTTAAAATGGCAGGGTATACTACGCAATTGACAAAGTGCAGTAAAGTGGAATAAGTGTGATTTGATGTTTGTTGCCCAGCAGATATGTGATAGGCTGAAAGTTTTGTTTATATTCCATATGACTCTTTGGAGCTTTGCTATTGCTGACAGCATCCAGCAGGATTCCAGCAACTAACGTATGCACTTCTCTAGTCCTTTGCCTGCATACCCCGGGAAACGTTCACACGAAAGCACGCAGTTCTCCTCTTCCTGTGCTCCACATTCACGCCGCAAACATTTGCCATTTTCCTTGCAATCGCAGGAGGTGCAAAACTGCCAATTTAGCTACTGCATCTCTCTATTCAAGATTCCATTCATACATTTCAATTGGAGCAGTACTCTGTCCCCACTTGATTTAATTTGTTGTACTATATTCGCTTTTCAGAATATAGAATCACAGCATTGGAAAACTATAAGGGATGATGAACTGCTGCATTAATTCTGGAGAATGAAGCTGGTTAGGTTTCATGGTGACATTGCAGGAAGTCTCAGGAAAAAGCTGAAAAGATGTAACTGGGACGGGAGGGTAGTAAAGAAGATATTTGAAGAGCAATAGGATAGGTTTCTGGGAATAATTCTGGAGTGAGGACATATTCATCCCAAGCAAGAAGGAAGCTACTAAAAAGATAACAAGACAACCGTGGCTGAGAAAGGAAGTCCGGGACAGCAGAAAAACAAAATGCAAACGTACAGCATGACGAAGACAAGTGGGAAGCCAATAGATTTGGAAGACAATGTAAAAAGTAACAGAGAACAATTCATTAAAGAAACAGGAAGGGGTGCACAGAGGAAAGTGCGCAATAAATTAGCCAGTAATATGAAGGAAGATTCCTACAATGTTTTTCAAAATTTTGCTTGTTGAGCTAAAGATAAGACGGAGGCAAGAGTAAGAATTGAACTCGTGGAAAATGAGGCTGCAAAAGTGGTAACGAGGAACAAGAAAATGACAGAGGAACTGATCAGGTACTTTGCAACAGTCATCATTGCAGAAAGCACCAGTAGAATATCTGAAGTCCATGGGAGTCAGGGGCAGAGGTGTGTGAGATGACTATCATTAACAAGAATGTAGGAGTTAAGCTGAAAGGTCCGGGAATCGATTAACTGGACACAAAGACTCTGAAAGACATAGATGGCTGTTTGGGTATACATTGCTGGAGAGATTTTTTGTCAGAAATTGCTGGAATAACAGCAAGACCCAGAGGATTCAAAATGAGTGGTGTAAGAGGGGAAGAAGGCTGGGGAAGAGTGAAAATTGCATTTCAGTGAGCCTTACCTTGGTCATTGGTAGATTTTAGAATCTATTGCTAAACGCGAGATTTAAGTGTACTGGGAAGTGCAAGATAAAACAAGGGTACGTGCACAAGGCTTTTCAAAGGGGAGTTCATGCCTGAAAAATGTGCCAGAATTCGTTGACGAGTTAATAAGCAAATTAGACAAAGTAGAGTTACTGGCTGATGTTATGGACCAGACCCGCCCAGTATATTTTGAGAAGGTATTTTCAATGCTAACCTTTTATTTTTCAGATGGATGTGGAATACTGCGTTCCAGGCGCAATCCAATCAGTACAACTACTCAACGTTAAACGAAATACAATTCATTTAAACAGTAAAGTTAAAACACAAACAAAAGGAAGAAGAATTTAGAATAACTTAACTGTTGAAGAACTTAATCGAATAATAGGTACAGTACCTGTACCTAATTTACTTTTCTCGGACAGTAATAACCCTTAAACACACCCCGTTGCAGAATATCAAGTTCAGATAGCGATCTGCATAATGGAGTCGTACAATCCAAAAGGAAAACACATTCCGAAAGAACTCAGGGAATGTTCAGGGAATCAAGCTAACACACATTGAATTATGATTAGACATAAACATAAGACTTATCAAAAGAAAATCTAGGAAGCCAGGTCGGTGAGAACTAGTCACACGCAGGGTTCTTTCATTTTAGCAAATTTAAGGAAAAGCACAAGGCTTCGCAAACTGTGCTGTCACCACTGGATTGCAACCTCTCTTCAGAAAAAAACAAAACAAAATGACCCCTTATCGTGACTGCATCGTTATAATGTGATCACGCTACATTTCTAGAAGGCCCTTGACTAATTGTTGTATTACAGATTGCTAAATCAACTGAGACACAATATCAATGGACAGAGAACTTCCATAGAAAGAATAGTAGTTTACTGGAACAAGACAGAGTGTATGGCAGATTTTTCTTTTTTTCAACATAGTAGCCTGTGACTAGTGATGTTCCATAAGGCTGAGTGTTTGCACCACAAGAATCCACGTTCTATATTAACAATCCAGATGAAGGAAGTAAGGGCATTGCTGCAGCGTTTGCAAATGACGCAAAGACAGATTGGGTGCAGGTAGTATTGAGGAGGTCATGAGGCTACAGAAGGACTTGGAAAGGCTAGAAGAGTGGGTAAAGAACTGTTATAATAAATAAAGTATCATAATATTTGAGGTCACGAACATTCTTTGGAACAATAAAGGTGAAGAATATTTTCCCAATGGGGAAACGTGTGGCAGAACGAATGAGGATTATCATAGAGTCAAAATGTCTGTTCATTTAACAGTTAGAAAGATTCTTCGAGGACTCGATAAACTCTGGTCAGACCAAATCTGGATTTTGTGAGCCGTTTTGGAGCCCCTTTGTATGGAAACATATTTTGAATTTGGAGGGATTCGGGAGGTGTTTTATAAAATCTCTGCTGCGGAAAAGCTTGTCATGTGAAGTGTGGTTCAAGAGTCTGTGACTGAATCCGCTGCAGTTTAAAAGAATGAGGCGGGAGGGGCTCATTGAAACTTACAGAATACGGAGATGTCTGGATAGAGAGGATATGCATATGTTTCCACAAGTAGAAGGGGATACAAAACTCGAGGACACAGACTCAAAGTGACAGGAGGAGCCTTGAGAACTGAGATGAAGTGGAATCTGTGGAAATCGTTCGCTGAGGAGCCTTTGGAAACCAAGTCGTCTAAAAGAGCGGGAGATAGTTTCCGGATCAGTCAGTGTCGCAAGGTATACGGAAGAAGGCAGGGGAATGAATTTGAGAAATATATGATCGAATTTGTGGAACAGAGCACACAGGCCGAATGGTCGAATTCTGCAAATATATGTTACCGTTTTTTCTCTAATCAAATGCCACCTTGAAAATGGTGTTTTCAAGAAGGGTCACTGGACTCGAAGCTCTAACCTTGCTTTCTCCCCACAGGTGCTGCTAGACCTGCTGAGCAGTTGGTGTAATTGAACATTTCTTCCGTCCAACCAATAAAGCTTCATGTTCGTAATCTAGCACACTACTTCTTTGCGCTGGAGAGACACATACTGCGTTTTCTTAAAATCAAAAATCATTTGGTATCATACTGCTATTGCAGCATTTCCTAACTATAAGTTGATACTAATTTTGAGACCTCCCAAATGCCAATGCATTGAGCAATGGGTTATTGAATAATACCAGCCACCCAAAGTATTAAGTGCAGTGCACTTTAACCTGCGTTTCGGCTGAGAAAGCCAAATTGCAAAAGATTGGTCGAAACGATTAACTTGCAGAGAATTAGTGAACAGTTCGTGTGCAAGCACTGTTTGGCCTGATTAGGTTAAAAGAAAACTTCTTTTGCTTCAGGCAGATTATTTGCCTGACTGAGAACCTGTGTCCAAAATAGAGATTAGTTCCATGTTAATTTTGGAAGTGGATCTTCAATCACGAGCAATTTTTATAAACAAAAACATAATGAATGTTTTAGTGTAATAGAAACAGGGGAGTTTATTTGGGGAAATAGGCTTTTGCAATAGATCGGAGATAACAAATAATTTAACACTCTCAACAATGAACGACTAAAATTGAAAACCAAAAATCTCTGCATGAAGACCCATCTCAGTTGTTTCATGGATATGGGTATAGTAGGAAATTATGAAGCGATGTTCTCAGACTGAAAAGGTTAATATGATAGTACGAAATATTGTATGAACTAACAAGAAATGGAGGCAAGTGAAGCAGTGTTTTTTTTTAAACTGGAGGTTTCATCTTTATAGAGAAAAGGATGGAGTGCTTTCATCATTCAGGAAAATTTGTTCATGCAAGGAGTCACTAATAATCGTGAAACAAAGGCAAAAGAACAAATCCAATTTCAGCAAAGGAAGAGGCCATTCGGCCCACCAAGCCTGTGAATATTCAGATCCTCCATCAAAACTTGTCGTCTATTTTCTATGCATCTGTACCACTCTGTTCACTGCCCATTCAAGTATCTGTCTAGAGATATCTTAAATGATGCTATCGTGCCCGCCTCTACCACCGCCACTGGCAATAGGTTCCAAGCACCCACCACCCTCTGTGTATCTAATCTTCCACGCATATAACCCTGAAACGTTTCCCATGTTACCTTGAACTCGTGAGCCCTCGTACATGTGTTCCCTACTGTGGGAAGGAGATTCTTCCTATCCAATCTGTCCATAACTATGATTTTGTAGACCTCTAGTGGGTCTCTCACTCAAATTCTGTCTTCCTGATGAAGATAATCCGAATCTGCTCAACCACTCTTCATTGCAAGTGCAGTCCAAATCAGGCAACATTCTGGAGATCTCCTCTGCACCCTCTCCAAAACATTCACATCCTTTTCGTAATGCAGCAACCAGATCTTTCTGCAGTATTCCAAACATGGCCGAACCAAAATCATATAGGACTCTCGCATGACCAGCCAACTCTTGTACTCAATACACCCGCCCAAAGCAGGGAAGCCTGCCGTATGCCTTTTTGACAACTCTGGCAATAGTGAGTACTGCAGATGCTGGAGATCAGAGTCGAGATTAGAGTGGTGCTGTAAAAGCACAGCAGGCCAGTCAGCATCCGAGGAGCAAGAAAATCGACCATTCAGGCAACAGCCCTTCATTAGGAAGGACTATTTGACAACTCTACCGATCTGCGTGACCACCTTCAGGGAACAATCCTTATGAATATCTAAATCTCTGTATGCACCATTTTTTCCGAGGACATTTCTATTTACTATATATTTCACACTTGATCTGGATTTTCCAAAATGCAACAACTCGCCTTTGATCAGATTGAACTCAATCCTCCACTTCTCTGTGCAACTCTCCAATCAATCTATATTCGGCTGCATTATCTAACAGTCCCCTTAACTATCTGCTGCTCCACCAATCTCAGTGACCTCTGCAAAATTGCTCATCGGACCACCTGTACCTGCCTCCAGATTATATGTGTTGTGCGTATCACAAGCAACAGTGGTCCCAACACGGATCCCTGTGGAACACCACTCGTCACAAGTCTCCATTGAGAGAATCTCCCTTCCACTAGTACTCCCTTGCTGCCCAGCCAGTTCTCTATCCATCACGTTTGTACACACTGTTTTCCAGGCGACTTCACTTTCTCCAACAGCCTATCATTGGGAACTTTATTAAACGCCTTATTGAAGTTAATGTAAATGATATCTATAGCCCTTCCCTCATCAATCAACTTTGAAACCTCGTCAAATAATTCTATTGAAGTTAGTAAGACATGCCCTTTCCTGAAGAAAACCTCAGCAATGTGGTTACTGAGGGGGGGGAAAGCAGAAGAAAGGAAAGAGTTCGTCTCTGTTCAAAAGAAAGAAGTACTGTGCACACCAGAAAATTTAAGAAAAAATAAAATTTGCCTAAAAGTGAGGAAACTAAGGTAACTAAATAATAGCGTATTAGTTAGATTATTAGCATGGACTCGCTAACTTTCGGACATAAGCAGGGAATTAATATTAAATGGTAATGCACTTGCTTGAACACTGTGACAATAGAATGCCTCAAAGAACCCAATTCCATTCTGTGCTAACAAGTCGATGAGCAGAGAATGGTTGAGAGGAGAGACAGAGATATTACGATGTATATTGATCCTTAAACACAAATGGTATTGCATGTTTTAGAGAAGAAAAACAGTTCTAATCGTTTAAAGGGAAATTAAACATCGAGGAGAAATGATGGAACATAATGAGTAGACGTCTAAAAATAATTGCTTTCATTTTATATTAGAGTTAGTGAAGGATCCAGCATATGCATCGATAAGTTGCTGATCTGAAATACTTTACGTTCGGCGAGATTAGGGACTGCAGGTGCAAATAAAACCTTTTAAAAGAAATGTCAAACTGTCAGTAGAAGAGGAAGTTTTTCCCGATTTGGATTCCCGAACTTTGTCAAAGGGAATTAGACTCCTTGACTGAAGTCAAAACCAGAAATTCCTGGAAAAGTTCAGCAGATATGGCAGCATCTGTGCACATAAAACAAAGTTAATATTTGGGGTGCAGTGACTTTACTCAGAATTGACTTATTGTCTGTGACATTGCTTAATGAATTGTGTCAGGCCATGCATGAAAGCTTAATTGTAATCACAATACTTATGGAGTTCCCAAACTGTATTGGATGTGCTTTAAAGAATGCTGTGCAAAATGAACCGGCCAAGAACGTGACCAATTTTTAACCCATTTAAAGAATAGGGTTTACATGGAGAACATGTCAAGAGTGTTATCTAGTGTGTTATAAAGTTTTGAAGGTGGTAAGAAATTAGATTAGATTACTTAGACCGTGGAAACAGGCCGTGCGGCCCATCAAGTTCACACCGACCCGCAACTCACCCAGACCCATTCCCCTACATTTACCCCTTCCCCTGACACTCCGGGCAATTTAGCACGGCCAATTCAACTAACCTGCACATTTTTTGGAATGTGGGAGAAAACCGGAGCTCCCGTAGAAAAGCCACGCAGACACGAGGAGAATGTGCAAACTCCACGTAGACAGTTACGAAGGCAGAAATTGAACGCGGGTATCTGGCGCTGTGAGGCAGCAATGCTCAGCACTGTGCCACCGTGCCGCACACTCTACCATTGGGGCAGTTGAAATCGACCAGGGAAATGGGTCGGCAAACAGAGTACTAGAAAATTTACAATATAACATTTTGTCAAGCAACTCGCAGTACCTGGGTTGGTATGAGACAAACAAAAATACAAATTCGTCCAATCAGTTTATATAATGCCCCCGAAACACCAGTCATGTGTAAATTTGGTATTTTGACAATAATAACACGAATGAAACAATCCGAGGCGTTGGAGTATAAGCCTTAAGCATTGAACCACTGGAGGAGAATTTCCAAGCCACCGCAATATGCAGACTGCCGGCTGAATACTTTTCTTAAAGGTACCTTTTATCTACCAACGTCTTGGAAAACCGAATTTCTCTGACGATAATTGACAGACTAAGATAATGCTGTCTGCTTTTGAAATTTGATTTTGTTGATAAATCTTAATCGGGGGTTTTACTGGGCCAATATTTTAAAAGGTTAAGTAAAAGATTTGGCAGAAAAAGGACTTGTAAATAGGTGTCAGATAATTATTCTCTTTTAGACTTTTTAATCTACAATTGTTCATTTTTACTGAAGTCGTGACCTTTGGGATTGTTCTTCGATTGTCCAATTATCACGGGATTACTGCACGAGTTATTTTTTGTGAGTTCCTGGTTTAAATTAACAGGGGGATTTATATTAGGTCCTAATATTTGGGGACTTTCGTCTGAGCTTTGAATTGGCTTGCACATACTTTAATATATTTGGAAGTCCAAAAATTCCCAGGAGTTTTCAGAAATTGCAGGTTAATGACCTAGATCGTTCAATAAAGCGTAGGTGAGACAATTTATTTAATTCCGGGGACATGTCATTGATTAAATTAAAATGGAGATAAATGGCTCTTTAAATTGACAAAGAGGTTTTGCGAATTGAAGATGATTGCCGAGCAATTTTAGATGGAAAATAGAAGGCTATAATTTTAGAATTACCAAAGATGTTGGGTATGGATTTAAGCAAGGACAAAGCAAAGCTGAAATTGTACGTGTGTTACTCAAACAGTGAGGTGTGTCAGAGAAAAGGCACGAGCAGTAGAGGTAGAAAAACGTAAATTGCAATTGAGGAAAATGCACTTTAAAGAGAATCAACGGGCGAGAAGAAGAGAGAAGAGAAATAGCGAATGAAATCAAAGAAAATATTTTTAACTGAGAAAAGAGTGAGTAAAGAAAAGAGATAGAAAAGAGAGAGAGACGAAAAGAAAGATAGAGAAGCTTCTTAGAAAGAGAGATATTTTCAATTTGTGAAGTTGTAACTTAGTCAGCAAAGTCAAGATAACAGGATGGTGATTAAAAGAGAAGGGAGTAATATAAACAGACACGTCGAAACTCTATCACATGTTGATGAGAAACATGTAAAAGCCTTCTTTATTTCATCTGAAAAATTGTTTGGGCAGATGGAGTGATTCGAAGATTTATGGGTCATAGGGTCGTAGAGATGAACAGCATGGAAACAGACCCTTCTGTCCAACCCGTCCATGCCGACCAGATATCCCAAACCAATCTCGTCCCACCTGCCAGCGCCCGGCCCGTATCCCTCCAAATCCGTCCTATTCATATACACATCCAAATACTTCTTAAATGTTGCAATTGTACCATGCTCCACCGCTGCCTCCGGCAGCTCATACACGTACCACCCTCTGTGTGAAAACATTGCCGCTTATGTCTCTTTTATATCGTTCCCCTCCCACCCTAAACCTATGCTTTCCAGATCTGGACTCCCCTACCCCAGGGAAAAGACTTTGCCTATTTACCCAATCCATGCACCTCTTAATTTTGTGAACCTCTATAAGGTCACTCCTCAGCCTCCGACGCTACAGGGAAAACAGAACCAACCTATTCAGCCTCTCCCTATAGCTAAAATTCAGACTTAAGAGGTAGGCAGAGCAAGTGCAGCATATGATGCGCTGGAGAGTGAGGGCGGAGTTTTGGGCAAGAGGTTTTGAAGAGGTTAAAAAGGTTGTTTAAAAGGGTTATGATTTGGTGCCAGAAGTATACAAACAGATGTTCAGAAAGAGAAAGAAGGAACCAGGTTAGATTTATCTTGATTTAGAAAGAATTATAAATAGTCATTTTGATAGATGGGGGCGTGTTTTAAAAAATCAACAGGACCTTTGGGGCTCGAAGAGAGATTATTCAGCTGGAGGAGGTAAAAACTCACTTCCAGAGATGGTAAGAATTCAAGTGAATGTAAAGAAATTTCAG
>NW_025214167.1:0-1708 GCF_004010195.1 Chiloscyllium plagiosum | reverse complement strand
TTACATTTGATGTTAACACATTCCGAGCATGTAAGAGACTTAAATATACACTCTGGTTAGTTGTAGGTTAGATTAGTAGATAGTTGAGTTTTGTCTGTTTGTTCTTTTTTTTTTATTTTTTTCGGTTTTTTTTTGTTGTTTTGTTTTTTTTTGTCAAATTTTGGCTATTGTATATTTGAGCTAATTGTATATCAATGTTTATATCTGAGAGTTTTGTTTATTTTTGTAAACTTGTAAAAATGTTAAATTTCTAATAAAAATATCTATAAAAAAAAACAACGTTGTGTTGTCTTTGGTTTTTTCTTTCAGAGGGTTGTAAACACAGGGACTTCGGGAGGTCTCGGTCTGAAATGTTTTAGGGCCAAATTGATTTTATAGCTAACAGATACTGTCTCAATTTAAAAATAAACTTGTACAATGAAAGGGGAGTTGCCAGGTCTTCCAGCTCAGCTTTTCTCTTGTTTCATTTGGTTTTATCAGGCAGTCAGTTGTGAAGCTACTGGATCCAAAGAAGCAGGTCCGTGCTGAATCTCTCTGCCATTGCACTGACATCTCTCCTGTAAGAACCTGTGTTTGATTTTTCCCTTTTTGTCAAGGGGCGTTCATAGGGATTGTGGCAGGAATTTTGAACAGCATCATTAAGTTGGGATAATCTGTTGGGTTTTAGGACTGGTTAAGTTATTCTATGTTCTGTTCTCTTTTGTTTGTGTTTCATTCGATAATCTTGCAAATACATTTTATTTGCTTAAAAACTAAGTGGTTGGGCCAGCTGCATTACTCCTGGAATACCCCCTTTACATCTGCTTAAAGCAACTGGAAATGTTAGGGTCTGGGTTACTTTCTTGAAATGTTTTGATGGAGTCTGACCTGGTCCATAACAGGGAAATGGAAATTGTGATTATTAAACTTATAAACTTAAATGTTTATATTTACGTACGTAAGTAAAGCATGCCAATGCATTCAGTGCAGCTTACCTATGCCACAACTGAATTTTGAATAATCAATGCTAACACTGAGTGCAAAATGTAGAAAATGTTCTGTTTTGCAGTTTTACTCACCAAATATTTTGCTAAATCAACAATCACTTAAAATAAATTATTACATGGCAAGTAACATTTGCACTAATGTATTTTTGCACTTGTTTTGACTGATGGTAACTGATGCAAAAAAAACACAACTACATTGTTCTAATCAACTCTACCTTCTGAAAGATTAACATGTTGAGTATAGTTTTGTACTGAAATATTGAGTTATTAAATCTGTGGAATACATGAGCACAAATGTTATTTTGACTGGAAGCAGGGATGATAAGTGCACACATGGCTTTCGATGTCAAACTCATTCGTTTCAGAAAAGATAAACATTTCATGGATCCTTTTAAATACAAATCTAAAGCTACCATTCTACTTCAGACCTAGGCTGTGTTAGGTTTGAAGCAGAGGTGTAATATTTAACCCTCAACTTCAGTTCACTCTTTGTAAAGTTTTGACTTGGTGAAGGCTTGGATGCATACAAAGATTGGTGTCGGAGAAACAACTCTCTACAAGACAGACTGAGGCAATTTCCTGAGGCTTCACTATCAACATTTCCCACTTTTTTTTCCAATACGTTTATGGGATGCAGTGACATCATTGGCAAGATTCGCATTTGTCACCCATCTCCAATTGTCCTCCAAATGAGTGGCTTGCTACGTCATTTCAGAGTGCAG
>NW_025214166.1:39042-40000 GCF_004010195.1 Chiloscyllium plagiosum | reverse complement strand
AGCTGGGTCCCTGCACTGGACCTGGCTCTCTCTCTCTCTCTGTCTCTGTCTCTGTGTGTCTGTGTGTCTCTCTACCTCTGTGTGTGTCTCTGTGTCTGGCTCAGCCACTGACCAGCTCCCCAGTAGCACTGGTCCTGCTGTCTCCACAGGATCACCGGGGTTGCAGGGATCATTTGCAGCAATCCCCACATCTAGGTTTTTTTTCCCGAAGACAATATCCATTGATTCGTTTATTGTTAGGTGTCAGAATTCAGGATTAAATAAACGCACGTCGGTAAGAAAATGACAAAGAGAGCGGAAACCTTCTGATGAAAACGTGTTAAAGCGGTTCCTGGGGTTTGATCCGATTTATTGGCAGCTTCCAGCTGACAATGTGCAGGATGCTGCTGAAATGTAATATTCTGGGATCTCAGGATCGGGGCTCGGAGATGGCCTTATACATCAGATAGAGCCCAATTACAGACACACACCCACACACACTCTCACTCACACACACTCTCACTCACACACATACTCACATACACACACACACACACACTCTCACTCACACACACTCACACACTCACACACACTCTCACTCACACACATACTCACATACACACACACACACACACTCTCACTCACACACACTCACACACTCACACACACTCTCACTCACACACATACTCACATACACACACACACACACACTCTCACTCACACACACTCACACACTCACACACACTCTCACTCACACACATACTCACATACACACACACACACACACTCTCACTCACACACACTCACACACTCACACACACTCTCACTCACACACATACTCACATACACACACACACACACACTCTCACTCACACACACTCACACACTCACACACACTCTCACTCACACACATACACACACATTCATACATAGACATGCTCACACTCACTCACACTCAGACACGCTCACACTCCTTCGG
>NW_025214166.1:29324-38666 GCF_004010195.1 Chiloscyllium plagiosum | reverse complement strand
CTGGAGTGAAGTTTGAAAGTGTGAATGAATCAAAAAGCGAATCAACAAAGGCTCAGAATTTCTCTCTCCATTTTGTGTTTAATGTCATACAATATCGTCGAGGCCTACAGAGTGCCCACAGCGACACACATCCGGGAAACTGAGAACCGCGAAGCTTCAAATCAGCAGCTGAGCATGACAGTCCCTGTGCAGGATTCAGAGCTGGCCCATCTTCTCACCGTAATCGCCCTGACGACAATGAATCAGGTAATCCACCAGGAAGGAAAAGGACGGCTACCTCACTGTGGAGACTGTCCAATACTTCCCGCACACCAGTGAATGCAGGGATTTTCACACTGACAGAACCGACTTTTAACAGATGGAAAATCCTGGAACTCCCTCACTGAGGGCATTGCGGGTCGATGAACAACACATGGGTTGCAGCGGTTCAAGAAGATTATCAAATGATACAGCGGGTCATGGATCAGTTGCAGAGTTTAAGCCGGGGAAGTGTGAGCTGTTGCACTTTGGGAGATCAAATGTTAAGAGGGCGTCATAGTGTCTCAGCTGTTGGCACTGTAGCCTCACATTGCTGGGCACGTGAATTCAATTCCACGCTCGGGTGATTGTCTATGTAGAGTTTTCACATTTCTCCCATATCTGTGTGATTTCAAAGGTTAAGTAAATTGGCCTTGCTAAGTTGTTCACAATGCAGGGAGTCTAACCTAATGTAATCTAATCAATGTTAAGGGACATGTTGGTTTGGAAGATTTCTCATGTGAAATACGTTAGGGGGGATGTGTCTCGGTAGGATGCTCTTCAGAGAGACGATGTGACCTCAATGGGCCGAATGGCCATGCATCGACATTCACGGGACTCGAACCTAAGATTTTACAGTTAATGACAGGCCTCCGAACAACATTTACGAACGGTAGGCTCCTGGGGTGTAAAAGGAATAGCTCCCTGAAGGTGGCCACACAAGTAGATAGGTTGGTAAAAAAAGGCATGTCGCATATTTGACATTATCGCTCAGAGGATGGAGCGCAAGAGTCAGGACGTGATGGAGCAACTTTATCAGACTTTGCTGAGGCCACACTTAGAATGTTGCATTCAATAGTGTTTGCCGCATTACAGGAGATTCGAGAAGGTTTTGGAGAGGGTGCAGAAGAGGTTCAGCAGTGTGCTTCCTGCCTTAGAAGATATTTTCTTTTGATCGCGGGTGGATGAGGGGGATCATGATAGAAGTTTACAAAATGATGACGGGATAGGTAGAGTTGACAGTCAGAATATTCTCCCCAGAGTTCAAAATTCGAACACTACAGGGCATGCATTAAAGGTGAGAGGGGGAAAGTTCAAAGGAAATACGAGGGGCAAGGTTTTTGTTTCAGACAGAGAGTGGCATTTGACTGAAACGGACTGCCAAAGGTTGTGTTCGAGTCAGAGATGATAAAGGCGTTTAAGCGGCTTTTAGAGCAGGACATCAATAAGCAAGGAACGGAGGGATATAGACCGTGGGCAGACACAAGGGATTAGTTTAATTTGGCGTCGTGACAACGCAGCATCACGGGACAAAGGGCCTGTTGCTTGGCCGTACATTTCAGTGTTCTAAAGAAGCTGCTCACGTGAAGTGTGCTATTGTGCTATTGCCAGCAGATTGGGTGCAGTCATATCAGTTTTGGGCACTACCATTGCCAATGCATTGGGAAATTTGCTGGTATCTTTGAGCGTTGCCTGGTTTATTTTCCAAGGACTACTGAGCGCCTTGAACAATTTGAGAAAAGGGGTATTTCAATGCACTCGTCAACTGTTCTCTAAACTTATTCTGGGTCACGGCATAAATCAGAGTGTTTGTACAGCAACTGAGGAGCTGTAGCATGAAGCCTAATTCCTGGACAAAATCATGTATCCAGACAGACCAATAGCCTAAAAACACCATTCAGTTCCAAATCGAATATAGCATGATCATTATCCACAGCAAGATGAAATTTGCTGAGATAACAAATAGTAAAATGATGGATTTCCTTCGACTCTCCATTTCTGGGTCTCTGGCACTCTGGCGAATAAGTCTCTTACGTGCTTTGCTACTCATGAGAATGTGCCGGACGGTGAAAACATTCAGCAGCAGAATCAGGATGAAGGGGAGAGCTGGGGTGAGAATATGATGGAGAAACTCAATTGTGACCCAGACACGAGATTCCTGCACAACATTTGTGACACGGCAAAACCAGGGCCTGTTCATCAACCAGTACCGATTTGTCAACATAAAATACCAGAAAGTGTTCTTCAAACAGCTCAGCACAGTCACTGTTCCGAGAAACACAGGTACTGTTTTCTCATTGCAATATTTGCTTTTCAGCTCCTGGCAACATATGGCCAAAAATCGATCAAAGGTGAAAATGACAGTGAACCAAACAGAACAGTCAGTAACTGCATAAAGCAGGACTGCATGGATGTTACACACAGGGACGGTCTCCAGGAAGACAAAGTGGATATAATAAACGATTGGTATATGTCTCAATATCAAGTCGAAGATAATAACCAGTAGGTCTGTCGTTGCCATAGCCACAAGATAACAGGTGACACATTTGGAGAGACCACACTTGCTCCGAGATAGGATCACAATCGTCACTATGTTAACTGTGAGGAAGGACAGTTATATTACATGAGGTGCACAAAACCCGACACAATACTCAAGGTAAGGTCTTACTAACTCCTTATCTATTTGCAGCAGTACATCTGTGCTTTTATAATTCAGTCCTTTTGCAATGAATGCCAGGATTCCATTTGTGATTCTTATTATACCCGACAGCCGAATGCCGACTTTTTTGGATTCGTGCACAAGGACACTATTGTCAAGTGGAAAGTATTTATGGTCACTTTAAAATAGAAATTGTGTTGGGAAATTTGAAGTTTACTTAAAGTGGAGTCTCGGCTGCCGTAATGGAAAATTTGGGAGATGGGTTGTTGCAGCATCGGTACACATAGGCACATGGATACCTGGTTGCTGTTTTGGCAGCAGTTAGGATTTGACCTATTATTTGAAATTGTGCCCAGGATACCAGAAGCCAATGAAAATTGAATTTTATTGATTTGCCACCTTGAAATATATCAAATTACAAGCATTTAATGAGTCATGGGGTGTATATAAACCCGGGTATTGAGTTAGTGACCGATCTCTAGAAAGACATTATCTCTGTGGGTAAAATTTACTGAGGAAGAGCAGAAGCAGAAGAGAAAGAGGTTACAATTTTGAGAGTTACTGGATCTGGTCAGTTTCTAATCGCAAGTGACAAAAACATCTGCATACCCCCGAGTGGGTCACATTTTGTGGAAAAATATGACAGAAATCTATTGGGTTAGTTCTGACACCTGACAAAACCAGACCATTTTGTGTGGACTTTTGGAAGATCAACGCCGTGACAAAATCGTCTCCTATTCATAACCAAGATTGGAAGACTGTGTAGAGAAAGTTGGAAAAGCCACTTAGATCAGAAACTTGGACTTGCTGCATGATTAGTGGCAGGTAGCCATATCAGAGAAAGCAAACCAAATGAGCTATATCAATTCAAAGTGATGCATTTTGGAATGAAGAACGCATCAGTCACATTCCAAAGACTCACAAATGTAGTTATGGCCGGATTAACAAATTATGCACTTTATGTGAATGATCTCGTGATCTTTATCGAGTCATACAAAAATCACATGGTACAGTTGGCAGAGCTCTTGGAACGATTAAGTGAAACAAAACTGGTAATAAACCTAAAGAGCACCGAAGTCGCAAAGACTAAGGTGACGTTCTGCGGATTGAACATCAGTCATGGAAAGTTAACCCCATGGAACGTGAAGACTAAGGGCGTCGAGAAATTTCCATCACGATCCTCGAAGAAAGAGGTGCATCAAACGGAATCTACCAGAGGTTTGTTCCAAACCTCAGCTGTCTCGTGACACGACTGATGGATTGTTGAGCAGAACAACGCCAAGAGGCATTTGGGAATTTAAAATATGTACTAACAAATGCATCAGATTTAGCAGCACCAAATTGCTTAAAACCCTTCAAAGTTGCAACTGATACTCACGATTTTGGAGTTGGATCTGGACTGCTGCAGGAAGATGATGACGGAATTGAACAGCTCGTTGGCTACTTTTCCAAAACACCTTAATATCTACCAGACAAAATACTCCACCGTCGAAAAAGAAGTTTTAAGTTTGGTACTGAAGTTACAACATGTTAAATTTTATGTGACAAGCAATGCGTTGGAGAAATTGTGTATACAGGACACTATCCTCTTACATTCCTGGAAAGATTGAGTGCACAATGGACAAAAGCATTCACCGAACGGTTCTAATTCAATTTCCCAGCCCTTGGTTCATGGTGTAGTCTGCTTTAGAATCGCAATTGCTTCATCAATCTGATGAAGGTTCTTGGTTCTTGCAGATGCTGAATTCCAAATGGCCATCCTCCTCCATTACATTAACTGGCTCTTTCCGCATGAATAATTCAATGCCAAAATCACAGAGTCATCACCTCAACTCCAGTAAGCTCGCGGCTGAGCAAATTCTAACTTTTTGTAAGAAGAAAATAGAATCAAGGGGAGAAGGCAGGAAAATGGAAATCGAAGAGGATCAGATTTGTCATTGAATAGGTCAAATTACCTTTCTCTTCTATGGTGTAGATCTGTATGTTTCTATGACTTATGCTATTGTGATGCAGAGGGAATGGGGTTCAGAGCTAGCTCTGGGAAAGGGATGGAGAAAACGGCACTGGAGTTGAACGAGCTACCCGAGAACTGATGGATGGATGACGTTTGTGTCACAGAGTCACACAAGAAGCAAACAGATCCATCGGCCCAACTTGTCCATACCGACCACGATTCCCAATATGATCTAGTCCCATTTGCCTTTAAGCCATTCTGAACCCATATACCCATCCAGATCCCTTTTGAATGTTGTAATTGGACCAGCCTCCACCACTTCCTCTGGCAGCTCATTCTACACACGAATCACATGAAAAAGCTGCCACTCATGTAAGGCTTGCCTCTCTTACCTTGAGTTATGCCCTTTAGGTTTGCACTCCCCCACCCTGGGTGTGTGTTTGACTGTTTGTGGTGCGGAGCCTTGCGTGTTCATATTATCTATGTCCACCGTGACTTCATAAACCTTTTTAAGGTCATCCTTCCGTCTCCTACAGTCCAGGGAGAAAGAAGTCACAGTCTGTCTAACCACTCCTAACAACGCAAACCTTCCAGTTTAGATAACAGCGTTGTATATAATTTCTAATTTCTTTCCAATTAATAATATCCTTCCTTTAGCAGGGCGAGCAGAATTGAGTGTGGCACATCAAATGCGGCCTTACTGGATGTGACGGCTTCACCAGATACATACCAGGAACGCCGACAAAAGCCAGAATGGGGTAGTAGACGCCCTGAATAATCCAAAGCACGTCCTGAATCCGTGATGTTAGAGATATCCAATCCTGGGAAAGCCAGTAAAGCCCATCGTAGAAACTTCTATCCATTGTCTTAATGATCCCAGTTGGTCACTCTCAGAATCCAAGCTCTTGTTCTCTCTGTCCAGACACTGATTCCTGGATGGTGAGGGACCTGGCACTACCGCTGGCATGGCAGGGTAAAAGGCCGTAAGGAGTCCCTCATTATTAAAGGAGGGAAGCGCCCTCCAGGGACACAACGAAGATCTGTTGAGACTAATGTTAATGACAGATGATGAACAAACAGGTTCCATTAACCCATCAAATTCCAGGAGCGTTCTACGCCACAAGAAAACTGAATATCGTCTCTGGAGAAGGAGTGCGCGGTGTCCACCAACACCCTTGAGCTGTTCAGGGAGAGATGGGCACTGCAGGGATGGTGTGTATTATTTCCCCCTCCAACTCCGTTTTGATTTAATCCCTACCCTCCCCTTCACTGTTTGATCACACAGCATTGCCCTTTGATGTGAACAGCACTACTTGTCACTGATCACTTGGGTGTTTCTTTTCTTCTTAGTGGTTGATATTGAATAAAGCTTTGTACACTCTATGTCTTCCACTGTGTCTCACACCTGCACACACAAGCATGGAAAAAAAGAAGAATAATAAAAGGTAGGTTCTGTTCACTCTGAGAGCTGGCTCTGAGGGAGCTGGATCATTGTCAAGGACTTTCCACATGTAAATAAAAGATTTTTAAAATTCAGGAGTGTCAGGGGTTTTGCTCAGTCAGCGAGCTGGCTCTGTGGTAACTGGGTCACTGTCACGTACAGTCAATAAAAGAAAAAAAAGTAAACTGAATATCTTCCCAGATTCATTGCTACATGTGCGAGTCAATGAAGGTGTGCATGGGGGAAAGTGAATTAATAGTGACTGTCACCTTTCAATATGTCTCTGAAATTGGAGTGAGGTCAAGGAATAGAGGGTTATAGATAGTCTATCCCGTTTAGTAAACAACAATGGATTTGCTTTATTTTTCATTCGTTCACTGGACCCAGGATATCGTAGGTTGGACTCAACATATATTAACCTGTACCTCGTTTCCTCCATGAGAAAGTGGTGGTGTGCGACTTGGAGTGGAACTAGATGAACAAGGGGTCATAGATATGGGGAACGCCAGGCCCTGCAATTTCCCCTCTCAGTCAGTCACCATCCCACTTGGAAATCTATCGCCATTCCTTCAGTGTGGCTGAGTCAGAATTTTGGAATTCCCTCCCTAACAACATCATTCATTTAACCTAAACCACATGGACATCAGCGGTTCAAAAAAGCAGCTCACCACCAACTTCTCACGCACAGAAACGAACACATGCACACACACACGTGCAGACACATAAATCCAGGCACATGCATGTAGAGATACCCACAAACAAATACCTGATGTCTCTGTGTAGATTCGTGGATAAAGGATTCATCTGTTAAATAAAGCCATGCTCATTTGTACAATAAACTTATGTTAATTTGCACAACGGATCTGTTCAATCACACCATGTTAATTTGCAAATAGGAATGTAACGATCCGTGCTTGTGTGCATGAGTGAGTGTCAGTGAATGAGTATTATCAGGAGTGTGAATGCGATTGTCTCTGCGGGTATTAGTGAGTGTCTGACTTAGAGATGGGTGAAATTGAGTGTGTGTCAGTTAGTGAGTGTGGAAGTGTAAATATCTGTGTCACTGAGTGTGTGTAAGTGACAGTCGGAGTGAAGCTGTGTTTCTGTGCGCGTCACAGTGAGTGAGTAAGTGTGTAATTGCCTGTTTTTCTGTGTGAATGTCAGTGAGCGAGTGTGAGTGTATCAGTGAGTGCGAGAGTGTGAGTGCAATTGTTGTTGATATTATGACTGTGAAGGAGTATGTCGGTGAGTCATGTGAGTGAGTGCAATTGTCTGTGTTTGTTTGAGTATGTGCAGCAGCAGCCTACATGATGACGAAGCTGGGTCACAGATACTGCGGAGGTTGCCCAGGCGTTGAATTTACTGAACTCGAGTTTGAGCCCAGAAAGCTGCAGAGTTCCCAAGGGGGAAATAAAACGTTATTCTTCCAGCTTGTGCTGAGCTTTACTGGGGTACAATAGTAAGCCTGCAAGAGATACTTGCCAGAGAACATGGTGGTATTGAGAATATTCCCAAACTGACCTTTAAGCATTCCTGTGTCTGCCCAACTTTATTTTTCATCGCGCTTCCAAGTATCGTTAACTCCTTCATCCTCCCCCACAGATTCTGCAGCATATATACCAAACTTTCCCTGGTTAAAATAGTCCGAAGGAAGGGTCGCTGAGCCTGAAACGTTAACCTTGCTTCGCCTCTACAGATCCTGCCAGGCCTTTTGCGTGTTTTCCACCAATTTCTGTGTTTGTTTGCAATGAAAGCCATGACATTTTGGTAATGATCAGTTTAACATAATTATGAATAGGGATCACACCAGTAAAAGTTTTAAAATAGGCGAATGCAAATGATAACAGCATTAGGCAGGTCCTGGAGAAATTAGATACAAACGGCATTTTTCATGGGAAATCTATTTTTAACAGGAAGGAGTCATTTAAAGTCCAATTGATCAGAATTCAGAATCTACATGGAATCAGAGTTGGAGAACCGGAAACAGACTCGTTGGTCCACTCATCAATGCCGGTCACGTTTTCCAAACTAAACCAGTCCCATTTGCCTGCATTTGTTCAATATCCCTCTGAACCTTTCTTATTCACGTAACTATCCAAATGTCTTTTCAATTTTGTAACTGTACCTGCATCAACGTCTTCCTGTAAGGCTGAAAGTTCAGGATGGCATGATTCGGAAATTGTGAATGACAGGAGATATCGACTCTTTAGTCAGAACGCGAAAACGAAGCACGTGTTTAGAAAGCTGAAATCAAACAAAACCCTTGACAGGTATAAAGGAAGCTGGAAAGACGGTAACAGAGGAATTAGGAGTGCTAAAAGAGACCAGGAAATATTCTTGGCAAGGAGGATCAAGGTACTTTCTCCTTCGTGAGGACTGCAGATGCTGAAGATCAGAGTCGAGAATGTGTTGCTGGAAAAACACAGCACGTCAGGCAGCATCCAAGAGGCAGGAGAATCGACGCTTCAGGAATAAGCCATTCATCATGATTCCTGATTCATGACGAAGGGCTTATGTATGAAACATCAATTCTCCTGCTCCTTAGATGCTGCCTGACCTGCTGAGCTTTACTAACACCACACTCTCGACTCAAGGCAACTTATTGTTGTGTTATGAGCAAGAGTTGGTTGTAAAAAGACTCAAGGACAAAGGCGGGTGTTTATGTCTAGGGTGAGAGGAAGGGGGGCGGGGTCAGATCGTTAATGAATACCTCCCGTCAGTATTCACAAAAGACAATGAGACGATTATGGCAAGATTAGGGAGGAAAATGTTGATATTTTGTGGCATATCAAAATTAGGAGGGAGGAGATTTCGGATGTGTTGAAAAATCTTAGTTTATATATGTTCCCTGGGCCTGCTGAGATCTATGCCATAGGATAGATAGATATTTAAGGAGTTAGGGGTAGGTATAATTACTGAGGCTTTGTCAGAGACCTCTAGATCCTCTTTAGCCACAAGTGAGGACGCCGGACACTCGAGAATAGCCACTGCCTTTCGTTTGTTTAGAAAGAGGAACATGACTAATTCAGGGAAATACAGGTCGTTGTGTCTTATATCCATGACAGGCAACTTCTTGGAGAAAATTCTTAAGGACAGCACTAACACATATTTGGAAAAGAAAGGACCTATTATAAATACTAACAATCGTTTGCGTTGGGAAGTTGATTGAGTATTTTGAGGAAATGATGAAGATGATTGATGAGGGTGGAATAGTAGATGTTATTGACGACAACGACTTCAGGAAAGCAATGAATAGGCTCCAGGAATCTA